>NC_091376.1:6729327-7029327 GCF_038502225.1 Cherax quadricarinatus
ACTCTTCAGGTCACTTGTTCTATCTAGGCTGGAATATTGCTGCACTCTAACAGCACCTTTCAAGGCAGGTGAAATTGCCAACCTAGAAAATGTACAGAGAACTTTAACGGCGCGCATAACGGAGATAAAACACCTCAATTACTGGGAGCGCTTGAGGTTTCTAAACCTGTATTCCCTGGAACGCAGGAGGGAGAGATACATGATTATATACACCTGGAAAATCCTAGAGGGACTAGTACCGAACTTGCACACGAAAATCACTCACTACGAAAGCAAAAGACTTGGCAGACGATGCACCATCCCCCCAATGAAAAGCAGGGGTGTCACTAGCACGTTAAGAGACCATACAATAAGTGTCAGGGGCCCGAGACTGTTCAACTGCCTCCCAGCACACATAAGGGGGATTACCAACAGACCCCTGGCAGTCTTCAAGCTGGCACTGGACAAGCACCTAAAGTCAGTTCCTGATCAGCCGGGCTGTGGCTCGTACGTTGGTTTGCGTGCAGCCAGCAGCAACAGCCTGGTTGATCAGGCGCTGATCCACCAGGAGGCCTGGTCACGGACCGGGCCGCGGGGGCGTTGACCCCCGAAACTCTCTCCAGGTAAACTCCAGGTCTCCAGGTAAACTCCAGTCTCTTTCTTCTTCATCGTTTCTGGCTTTCCATTCGTCTTCTTGATCGTCAACTTCGTCGTCCCCTGCTGTCCAGCCACTGACCACGATCCCTTCTTGACCTGAGGACTTGAAACAGGAGGACTACTACGAATCCTCTTGTTTTCCTCGGTCAATCGCCGTATCTCCATCTTCGCTGCCCTCAATTCTTCCTTAAGTTGCTGGTAAAGTTGCTCGATGGAGGGCATCTTGGTTCAGTCCACGGGAGCAAACAAGACACTTCTTCACAGAGTTAAGTACAGGTCACCACTCAAGAGCACACGAACAGGTCTTCACAGAGCTAAGTACACGTCACCACTGAGCTAAGTACACGTCACCACTTGTGATGCTTTTTTGTATATAAAGGGTGGTAAGGTATTTAAATCTCCTGCCTTGTTTTTCAGTGCGTTGATAATAAGGGAGAGTTCGTATGGGTTAGTCGGAGCTAGGAACAGTGTGTTCGGGTAGTTGCCAGTGAGGTAGTCATTTGGTGGGGTATCTGAGCTTGGGATTTTATTGGCAAGGTTTTGACCTATAGTGGAGAAGAAATCATTGAGTGTTTGCTGTTTCTGTTGGTGGGAGTTGGGGTTCATCTGATTTTGCTAATTTTATTTCGCTATGTCGTGATATCTTTTTTGTTCCCAGAATTTCTGATAGGGTCTTCCAGGTCTTTTTTATATCACCTCGTAAGTTGGATAATCTGTTCTCATAATACAATTTTTTTGCCCTTCTTATCAGGCTGTCTAATTTATATATATATATAATATATATATTATATATAATTATTTATAATGTTAGTAGTCACGAAAGCGCTTGGAATTTCTTCATTCTTTCAGAGTGGTTGTTTTGTATATATATATATATATATAAATATATATATATATATTATATATATATATATTAATATATATATTTATATATATATATATACAGCAGGGCCCCGCTTTACGGCGTTTCGCTTTACGGCGTTCCGCTAATACGGACATTTCAAATTATGACCAAAACTCCCTATACGGCTCCCCCCACCTGTCTTTCTAATACCGTCACAGCTGCCCACCGAGTTTGTTTACATTCTCCCTGAGCACATCTCCTTATTATGTCTGGAAACTTTCCAAAATTTCAAGTGTTTTAAAGTTATTGTATATTTTATATGTATTGTACTTGATAATTAAACTTGTGTACACCTGTACCTAAATAAACTTACACACTGTGCTGGCATGTAGGTACACATTAAAATCACTAAGTCTCTCTACTCTTGATGCAATAATAATAATAATAATAATAATAATAATAATAATAATAATAATAATAATAATAATAATAATCATAATCTCTTGGGCGCATTAATGTCGCATATTACGTTAATATAGACATTTCCCTTAATCTATCTATGATATTTTTTTCAAAATTATATAAGAAACACATTATGTAACACACAAACATGATACATGCACCCACAGTATAAAAATTTATACAAATATATATGAGATGTTTACCAAACGGTTTGTAGAAGTTTCGGAAGAATTACGTTTTCTCTAGCCCGTCACCTGTTACTAGGGATAACTGTAGAAAAATATTCCTTTCGTATGCCTTCACTTTATAGCTATAATTCTGTATTAACTTGTACACAGTGTAAGAGTATTTGTTTCGTGATTTAATTATTATAATAATAATAAAAATATTATAAGGTAAAAGTTTCACAAACTCTTAAAAATGTACATGAATGAACTAAAACTGGACACGTATTAATACCGTCTATTTCGCCTGACCGAGTGATCATCCACAACCTGTTCAGTTTGTTTGTTTACGCTGTCTGAGCTCGGTGTATCATTAAATGTTGTATATTACGTTAATATACACATTTTCATTAATCCATCCATGATATTTTTTTCAAAATTATATAATAAACACGATACATAACATAAATACATAACAACATATGTGTAGAAAACCTAGGATAACCCAAAAAAGTCAGAGTGACTTACTTCCATTGCCTTCACTCAGAGCATCATTTCTTCTCAAAATGATGTTACATGAGAATGGGAGTGTTCTTTATTTATTCTACCATATCAATGTAGAGACAACCTGTACACAATGTAACTTGTACACAAACCAGACGTGTACACTGTTTACAAAACTTACCTTCGCCTGGTTTGTTTACATAACTCTGCGCCTGTCCTCTCTCATGCACTCATTCTTTCTCTCTGGTATGGTAGCCTGCCTGACTACCATACATACCACACTTGATTTTTTACAATAAATACTACTCATCTCACCCTAAAAAGAGGTCAATATATCTGAAATGCGCAGGGAGACACTGGTCAGAGAAATAGCAAACATCGAACTTAAGCTAAAAGAATCCTTTAGGAGTCAGGAATCGCGGGAAGAACTAAAAGCTATAAATGAAATCGAAAGAAACCCAAAGTATTTCTTCTCCTATGCCAAATCAAAATCGAGAACAACGCCCAGTATTGGGCCCCTACTTAAACAAGATGGGTCCTACACAGATGACAGCAAGGAAATGAGTGAGCTACTCAAGTCCCAATATGACTCAGTTTTTAGCAAGCCGCTAACCAGACTGAGAGTCGAAGATCAAAATGAATTTTTTATGAGAGAGCCACAAAATTTGATTAACACAAGCCTATCCGATGTTATCCTGACGCCAAATGACTTCGAACAGGCGATAAATGACATGCCCATGCACTCTGCCCCAGGGCCAGACTCATGGAACTCTGTGTTCATCAAGAACTGCAAGAAGCCCCTATCACGAGCCTTTTCCATCCTATGGAGAGGGAGCATGGACACGGGGGTCGTCCCTCAGTTACTAAAAACAACAGACATAGCCCCACTCCACAAAGGGGGCAGTAAAGCAACAGCAAAGAACTACAGACCAATAGCACTAACATCCCATATCATAAAAATCTTTGAAAGGGTCCTAAGAAGCAAGATCACCACCCATCTAGAAACCCATCAGTTACACAACCCAGGGCAACATGGGTTTAGAACAGGTCGCTCCTGTCTGTCTCAACTACTGGATCACTACGACAAGGTCCTAAATGCACTAGAAGACAAAAAGAATGCAGATGTAATATATACAGACTTTGCAAAAGCCTTCGACAAGTGTGACCATGGCGTAATAGCGCACAAAATGCGCGCTAAAGGAATAACAGGAAAAGTCGGTCGATGGATCTATAATTTCCTCACTAACAGAACACAGAGAGTAGTCATCAACAGAGTAAAGTCCGAGGCAGCTACGGTGAAAAGCTCTGTTCCACAAGGCACAGTACTAGCTCCCATCTTGTTCCTCATCCTCATATCCGACATAGACAAGGATGTCAGCCACAGCACCGTGTCTTCCTTTGCAGATGACACCCGAATCTGCATGACAGTGTCTTCCATTGCAGACACTGCAAGGCTCCAGGCGGACATCAACCAAATCTTTCAGTGGGCTGCAGAAAACAATATGAAGTTCAACGATGAGAAATTTCAATTACTCAGATATGGTAAACATGAGGAAATTAAATCTTCATCAGAGTACAAAACAAATTCTGGCCACGAAATAGAGCAAAACACCAACGTCAAAGACCTGGGAGTGATTATGTCGGAGGATCTCACCTTCAAGGACCATAACATTGTATCAATCGCATCTGCTAGAAAAATGACAGGATGGATAATGAGAACCTTCAAAACTAGGGAGGCCAAGCCCATGATGACACTCTTCAGGTCACTTGTTCTATCTAGGCTGGAATATTGCTGCACTCTAACAGCACCTTTCAAGGCAGGTGAAATTGCCGACCTAGAAAATGTACAGAGAACTTTCACGGCGCGCATAACGGAGATAAAACACCTCAATTACTGGGAGCGCTTGAGGTTCCTAAACCTGTATTCCCTGGAACGCAGCCGGGAGAGATACATGATTATATACACCTGGAAAATCCTAGAGGGACTAGTACCGAACTTGCACACGAAAATCACTCGCTACAAAAGCAAAAGACTTGGCAGACGATGCACCATCCCCCCAATGAAAAGCAGGGGTGTCACTAGCACGTTAAGAGACCATACAATAAGTGTCAGGGGCCCGAGACTGTTCAACTGCCTCCCAGCACACATAAGGGGGATTACCAACAGACCCCTGGCAGTCTTCAAGCTGGCACTGGACAAGCACCTAAAGTCAGTTTCTGATCAGCCGGGCTGTGGCTCGTACGTTGGTTTGCGTGCAGCCAGCAGCAACAGCCTGGTTGATCAGGCGCTGATCCACCAGGAGGCCTGGTCACAGACCGGGCCGCGGGGGCGTTGACCCCCGAAACTCTCTCCAGGTAAACTCCAGGTATATTTTAAGGTAAGTAATGAGTGAACTGTATATACATTTTATCGCTCTGGGATGCTTAAATATCATAGAATAGTATGTGTGGGTGGGTTGGCCTGGTATGGTAGCCTGGCTGACTACCATACATACCACACTTGATTTTTTACAATAAATACTACTCATCTCACCCTATATTTTAAGGTAAGTAATGAGTGAACTGTATATACATTTTATCGCTCTGGGATGCTTAAATATCATAGAATAGTATGTGTGGGTGGGGTGGCCTGGTATGGTAGCCTGGCTGACTACCATACATACCACACTTGATTTCTTACAATAAATACTACTTGTCTCACCCTAGATTAAGACTATAAATATTTTAAGTTAAGTAATGAGTGCACTATGTGTGTATTGTACTTTTTTATTGTTTTTTTGATGCCTGGTTCTATGGCTAACATAATATATGTTAGTGTAAACTTGTTATCTAGTGTTTGTATGCATTTGTAAGTGGAAAAAAAGGGTGTTCCACTTTACGGCGGTAGCCTGGAACCTAACCCGCCGTATAAGTGGGGCCCTCATGTATGTATGTATGTATGTATGTATGTATGTATGTATGTATGTATATATATATATATATATACATATATACATATATACATATATATATATATACACACACACACACACATGCTGAGAGTTGACTTTAATCCCTGCTTTAGGGATTAAAATATTCTTTGGTCTTGAAAAGGTAGGAGCAGCCTTCATTACCCTATAGTCAATAGGTTTTTAACCCCATTAACTACCCAGTCAATAGGCTTAAATTTAAACTTCATTAACTACCTAACTGTATATATATTCTGATAAATATAGTTCTCTTAATGTGTGTGTTCACTGAGAACGGTATATATGTGGAGGGGTATACAGTATATCTCACTTTATACACACACTGTATATACTTTACAGTTTACGTTAAACCCTTTACGCCTATATTTGGTATTAGAGCATTTTCGATTTAACTTGCGAAATGCAGTCTTAATGACTACCCTCGCCTGCCTTAATTAACCAACTGTTTTGGTCAAAAGTAAATTCAATCATTAACGTCCGTTAATTACATGCCCAGCAGCATATATTAGTGGATAGGATAATTCCAATAGTAAATTTTATCTTGAAAACTAGTTTACAGAGTAAAGTGAGTACAAAGGATAGAATTTATATGGTTTTAAATATACAAACTTGATAATAATTTTAACACCTTCAGAGTGCAGACACTACTGTCCGTACATGAATGGTTAACAATACGTATGTCCACCTCCAGGAATCAAGTCTGGTTAACTGGTTTTCTTGAATCCCTTCATAAATACCATCTTTCTCACACTCGAGCAGCATGTCAAGCCATAAAAAAAAAACCTGTCTCCACTCTGGTCTAACACTCGCACAAGCCTGCAGAACGCTCAAGCTCCTTACACTTAAAGCCTTCATTAGACATCCCCTACCCCTTCTTCCTTACACCTCACATTTATACATCCTTTTGATTATTTACATAAGAACAAGAACGAAGGAACACTCCATTTATAAATGTTCAAACCATCTCAACCCCGGCCCGGTGGTCTGGTGGCTAAAGCTCCCGCTTCACACACGGAGGGCCCGGGTTCGATTCCCGGCGGGTGGAAATTCCGACACGTTTCCTTACACCTATTGTCCTGTTCACCTAGCAGCAAACAGGTACCTGGGTGTTAGTCGACTGGTGTGGATCGCATCTTGGGGGACAAGATTAAGGACCCCAATGGAAATAAGTTAGACAGTCCTCGATGACGCACTGACTTTCTTGGGTTATCCTGGGTGGCTAACCCTCCGGGGTTAAAAATCCGAACGAAATCTTATCTCGTATCTTATCTTATCTCTCCCCCTTAGATCTATCTTTCATCATCATACCCCTACCCCCCAATCATCATAATAATAATAAATTAAATTTAGACTCAATTACATCCTAGTATTACTTAACTATTATACCAATTATTATTATTTCTATATGGGATGCCCTCTAAAGCCGTAAGGGTCTACAGCGCATGGAGAATGTGAAGTTATCGGATAATTTTTGGATAAAGAGCCATTTACTGGTATCAAATCAACATCCTGACGGAGAAATGGTCCGGTAATACCGACAAGATGTGGAAAATGGCACTTATGTACAGTTCAGAACATTTATTAAAGGCAAAACGTTTCCTTTAATAAATGTCACGAACTGTACTTAAGTGTCTTTTTCAACATCTTGATGTTCGAGGGGAAGAGTACAATAAGAAGAGTCGAGTGACAGAGAATGTACAGTACTGGCAGACAATGACCAGTGAGAGGTGGAGGCATGCAAGCTGCTATGTATCGTTAACTTTTACATGCTAGTGATAATGTTCACTTTTTTTGTCCATCCCTACAACGAGGCTTGTGAGTAGAATCGCCTCTTGATCTATTCAACCAGGTTACTGCTATCTGCAGCTCATAGACCCACAGAGCCTGGCTGATTTGGCACCCATCGTCAACTGTTCGAGTACCATTCTTGAAGCTAAAACCTTGTGCAGTTTTAAAAATAGATTAGATAAATACATGAGTGGTTGTGGGGGGATATGAATGAGGTGTGTAAATGGAAAACAGGAATAAACAAAGGGGATGTAAATAGCCTACTAAAAATATCTAGCCAAGACAGGACTCGCAGCAATGGTTTCAAGTTGGAAAAATTCAGGAAGGATATAGGAAAGCATTAGTTTGGTAATAGAGTTGTGGACGAGTGGAACAAACTCCCCAGTATAGTTATAGAGGCTAAAACATTGTGTAGTTTTAAAAATAGGTTGGATAAATACAGGAGTGAGATTAAGACACATGTGCAACATCTGGGTATCTTTATTGTAGACGTTTCGCCATCCAGTGGCTTTATCAATACAAATTCTAGGACATAACTTGAAGACAGTAGAACTATGTACAGAAGATGAGGTAATCAGTCCCTCAACCTAGGAGTAGGTGTGAAGAGCACCATAGTCGTGGAGATTCTGAAGCAGAAGAAAGGATCCTGGCGCTTATATAGTAACGTCAGGTGTAGCAGACGAGGGCATATTCATCTTGTCGGTATTATATACCATTCGTACACAACTTGTCAGACACTGCAACATCATGGAATCTTAATTCTGAGGACATGTACATAACCTTCATGGCTACGACAACTACTACTACAACTAACCCATCTCTTTGGGAAGGACCTACTTCCACTGGGGAATCCCGCCTACCAGTGAATATGCCCTCGTCTGCTACACCTGACGTTACTATATAAGCGCCAGGATCCTTTCTTCTGCTTCAGAATCTCCACGACTATGGTGCTCTTCGCACCTACTCCTAGGTTGAGGGACTGATTACCTCATCTTCTGTACATAGTTCTACTGTCTTCAAGTTATGTCCTAGAATTTGTATTGATAAAGCCACTGGATGGCGAAACGTCTACAATAAAGATACCCAGATGTTGCACATGTGTCTTAATCTCATCTTGTCGGTATTATATACCATTCGTACACAAATACAGGAGTGGGTGCGAGTTGGACCTGACTAGCTTGTGCTACTAGGTCAGATGCTGTGCTCCTTCCTTAAGTTAATGTGACCTGACCTAACTAGGATAGGGCATTGGCTTAAGCCGGTAAGAGACTTGGACCTGCCTTGCATGGGCAAGGACTTCTGCTACAGTGCTCCTTTTTTATTTTATGTAACGAGAACAGAGAAATGCCTTTATGTCGCAGAAGACGGAGAGAGATTGGTTGATTAAAGGGGTTTAAAGCCTATTGACTACACGAGGGTCATTAAGGCTTCACATAACCTCTTCACCACCAACATTCGCTAATGGAGTTTCAAGGCTATCGACTACATGAAGGTCATTAATGCTACGCAGTAACCTCTTCACCACCAGACAAGAATACTTTAATACCTAAACTAGAAACTAAACTGAGAATATACACGCTGAAAGAAATATATTCTCAGGGTATACATTCTGTGTAGTGATTAAAGTAAACTCTCAGCAAGTATGCGCTGATAGAAATACATTTAACCCATGTATATATTCGGAGTGAAGGATGTCAAAGCTCTCTGGACGGGCCGAGAAGTTCACGCACCTTTATACACCCGTATCGATATTTTTTAATAATTTCTTCAACACTTCTAAAGTGAAGGCCGATAAAACTGATTTTATGGTGGGCCAAATAACGGAAAAATCACTTTTATTTTATTTCTATACAATGAATGTCAAATATTTGGTCTTACTGCACAAAGAATTTCTTGGTCGTGTATTGAAAAAAAAATGGCTTTTGTGTTTTGGGCGCTCCATTAATCCTAGTATTTCGGGACGGATCAAATCACTGTCTAGCTTCCATCTTTAATTTGTGGGTTAGTTCTGAACTGACTGGAGAGGTTATGGTGATACCGACATTTTGTAGATACATGCATAATTCAAGACATTTATTGAGGAAACGCTTCCTCAATAGTCTTGAGCTGTCTATGTGTTTTTATCTACATGTGTGGCCCGGTGGCCTGGTGGCTAAAGCTCCCGCTTCACACACGGAGGGCCCGGGTTCGATTCCCGGCGGGAGGAAACATTTCGACACGTTTCCTTACACCTATTGTCCTGTTCACCTAGCAGCAAATAGGTACCTGGGTGTTAGTCGACTGGTGTGGGTCGCATCCTGGGGGACAAGATTAAGGACCCCAATGGAAATAAGTTAGACAGTCCTCGATGACGCACTGACTTTCTTGGGTTATCCTGGGTGGCTAACCCTCCGGGGTTAAAAATCCGAACGAAATCTTATCTTATCTTATGTTGCAAGTATGAAGACAAAGACAGGTTGCAGAACGAGCTTTTATTGGGAACAGTTCACTGTGTAGAGTTTTTTCAGTCATGACTTGGTAAAGCTTTTGTCTTTACACAGCCACTGCATTGAGATTTTTTAGATTTTGCCACCGAAGTGGCTAGTTTATTGTGCACCCCATATCCATCCTGTGGACGGTAGCGCGAGAGCATATGGATACACAAAAGGCCCAGGAACTAGGCCCCAAAGGGTTAACAGGAATACATATGGATTTATATCTACATATCTATAGTTCACTTATCTGTTACAAGCAAATTTAGGAAATTTGCTTAGTATATCTGGTATCTTATTTTCATTAATAAGATATCTTGACATGTCACATAGGTTATTATACTGTCTGTCTCTGTATTCCTCAATAAGTGGACAATTAAGCACATAGTGTTCAAGAGAGTGACCATATGCCTGATCACATAATTTACATTTAGTTTGATCATCATCTGTGTGTCTCCCAAACTGCCAGAAGTACTTGTAACCAAGCCTAAGCCTGGCCACTACAACATCAGTCAGTCTGTTCACATTGCAAGTTGCTCCATAAACATACTTATCTACGTTCATGTTATCATAGTGGGTTATAGATCTTACCTGGAGTTTACCTGGAGAGAGTTCCGGGGGTCAACGCCCCCGCGGCCCGGTCTGAGACCAGGCCTCCTGGTGGATCAGAGCCTGATCAACCAGGCTGTTGCTGCTGGCTGCACGCAAACCAACATACGAGCCACAGCCCGGCTGATCCGGAACTGACTTTAGGTGCTTGTCCAGTGCCAGCTTGAAGACTGCCAGGGGTCTGTTGGTAATCCCCCTTATGTGTGCTGGGAGGCAGTTGAACAGTCTCGGGCCCCTGACACTTATTGTATGGTCTCTTAACGTGCTAGTGACACCCCTGCTTTTCATTGGGGGGATGGTGCATCGTCTGCCAAGTCTTTTGCTTTCGTAGTGGGTGATTTTCGTGTGCAAGTTCGGTACTAGTCCCTCTAGGATTTTCCAGGTGTATATAATCATGTATCTCTCCCTCCTGCGTTCCAGGGAATACAGGTTTAGGAACCTCAAGCGCTCCCAATAATTGAGGTGTTTTATCTCCGTTATGCGCGCCGTGAAAGTTCTCTGTACATTTTCTAGGTCGGCAATTTCACCTGCCTTGAAAGGTGCTGTTAGTGTGCAGCAATATTCCAGCCTAGATAGAACAAGTGACCTGAAGAGTGTCATCATGGGCTTGGCCTCCCTAGTTTTGAAGGTTCTCATTATCCATCCTGTCATTTTTCTAGCAGATGCGATTGATACAATGTTATGGTCCTTGAAGGTGAGATCCTCCGACATGATCACTCCCAGGTCTTTGACGTTGGTGTTTCGCTCTATTTTGTGGCCAGAATTTGTTTTGTACTCTGATGAAGATTTAATTTCCTCATGTTTACCATATCTGAGTAATTGAAATTTCTCATCGTTGAACTTCATATTGTTTTCTGCAGCCCACTGAAAGATTTGGTTGATGTCTGCCTGGAGCTTTGCAGTGCCTGCAATGGAAGACACTGTCATGCAGATTCGGGTGTCATCTGCAAAGGAAGACACGGTGCTGTGGCTGACATCCTTGTCTATGTCGGATATAAGGATGAGGAACAAGATGGGAGCGAGTACTGTGCCTTGTGGAACAGAGCTTTTCACCGTAGCTGCCTCGGACTTTACTCTGTTGACGACTACTCTCTGTGTTCTGTTAGTGAGGAAATTATAGATCCATCGACCAACTTTTCCTGTTATTCCTTTAGCACGCATTTTGTGCGCTATTACGCCATGGTCACACTTGTCGAAGGCTTTTGCAAAGTCTGTATATATTACATCTGCATTCTTTTTGTCTTCTAGTGCATTTAGGACCTTGTCGTAGTGGTCCAATAGTTGAGACAGACAGGAGCGACCTGTTCTAAACCCATGTTGCCCTGGGTTGTGTAACTGATGGGTTTCTAGATGCGTGGTGATCTTGCTTCTTAGGACCCTTTCAAAGATTTTTATGATATGGGATGTTAGTGCTATTGGTCTGTAGTTCTTTGCTGTTGCTTTACTGCCCCCTTTGTGGAGTGGGGCTATGTCTGTTGTTTTTAGTAACTGTGGGACGACCCCCGTGTCCATGCTCCCTCTCCATAGGATGGAAAAGGCTCGTGATAGGGGCTTCTTGCAGTTCTTGATGAACACAGAGTTCCATGAGTCTGGCCCTGGGGCAGAGTGCATGGGCATGTCATTTATCGCCTGTTCGAAGTCATTTGGCGTCAGGATAACATCGGATAGGCTTGTGTTAATCAAATTTTGTGGCTCTCTCATAAAAAATTCATTTTGATCTTCGACTCTCAGTCTGGTTAGCGGCTTGCTAAAAACTGAGTCATATTGGGACTTGAGTAGCTCACTCATTTCCTTGTTGTCATCTGTGTAGGACCCATCTTGTTTAAGTAGGGGCCCAATACTGGACGTTGTTCTCGATTTTGATTTGGCATAGGAGAAGAAATACTTTGGGTTTCTTTCGATTTCATTTATGGCTTTTAGTTCTTCCCGCGATTCCTGACTCCTAAAGGATTCTTTTAGCTTAAGTTCGATGCTTGCTATTTCTCTGACCAGTGTCTCCCTACGCATTTCAGATATATTGACCTCTTTTAGCCGCTCTGTTATTCTTTTCCGTCGCCTGTAAAGGGAGCGCCTGTCTCTTTCAGTTTTACATCTACTCCTCCTTTTTCTTAGAGGAATAAGCCTTGTGCATACATCGAGTGCTACCAAGTTAATCTGTTCTAGGCATAAGTTGGGGTCTGTGTTGCTTAGTATATCTTCCCAGCTTATATCGGTTAGGACTTGGTTTACTTGGTCCCACTTTATGTTTTTGTTATTGAAGTTGAATTTGGTGAATGCTCCCTCGTGACTAATCTCATTATGTCGGTCTGGGGCTCCGCGCATACATGACTGAACCTCAATTATGTTGTGATCTGAGTATATTGTTTTTGATATGGTGATATTTCTTATCAGATCATCATTGTTAGTGAAGATGAGGTCTAGTGTATTCTCCAGTCTAGTAGGCTCTATTATTTGCTGGTTTAAATTGAATTTTGTGCAGAGATTTAAAAGCTCGCGTGAGTGTGAGTTTTCATCAGAGCTGCCTCCTGGTGTTATTACTGCAACAATATTATTTGCTATATTCCTCCATTTTAGGTGCCTTAAGTTGAAATCCCCCAGGAGCAAGATGTTGGGTGCAGGAGCTGGAAGGTTTTCCAGACAGTGGTCAATTTTTAACAGCTGTTCCTGGAATTGCTGGGATGTTGCATCCGGAGGCTTGTAGACTATCACAATGACTAGGTTTTGGTTCTCGACCTTTACTGCTAAAACTTCCACTACATCGTTTGAGGCATTTAGCAGTTCTGTGCAAACAAGTGACTCTGCAATGTACAGGCCAACCCCCCCCTTTTGCCTGTTCACTCTGTCACATCTGTATAGGTTGTAACCTGGGATCCATATTTCGTTGTCTAAGTGATCCTTTATGTGGGTCTCAGTGAAAGCCGCGAACATTGCCTTTGCCTCTGCAAGCAGTCCACGGATGAAAGGTATTTTGTTGTTTGTTGCTGGCTTTAGACCCTGTATATTTGCAAAGAAGAATGTTATCAGACTGGTGGTATTGTTGGTACTGTGGGGGGATTTTTTTTCCGGCATTAGTACTCAGGCTTCTAACTGCATTCCTATAACAATCATTTTCATTATTTACTTCTCTCCTAATATTATTCCTAATGCTAGACACAGTTACTTAACAAGATAAAAACCCTAGCTCGGTTGGTAGCGCACTCAGCTCACACACTGTCCGTGGTTCGATTCCCGGTATGGGTGGAAATATTGGGCATGTCACCTTACACCTGCTGTCCCTGTTCACCTAACACTAAGTAGGTAGCTGAGTGTTAGCCGACTGGTGTGGATGGCATCCTGGGGGATGCTATCCACACAATATATAGGATGCCATCCTATCTAAGGTATACTACCTTAGACAGGGCTAGGTTTAGAAATGAGCTAAGGTAGGATAACTCTTAACCTGTAAAACTGATTTGCGTTAAAAAAAAAAAAAGTGACCAGCAGATAACACGAACACGATGGACATCTGGCCTGCTAGGCTTTAACACTGGTTCACTATGGGTTAGTACCTCATCTGTTTTGGGAGACGATGGGCATAACAAAAAAAAAATATGAGCAGTGTAATAAATCTATTTATCAATGCTATACAAATCTTTGTCTCAGCCAACTAGATAAGATAAGATAAGATTTCGTTAGGATATTTAACCCCGGAGGGTTAGCCACCCAGGATAACCCAAGAAAGTCAGTGCGTCATCGAGGACTGTCTAACTTATTTCCATTGGGGTCCTTAATCTTGTCCCCCAGGATGCGACCCACACCAGTCGACTAACACCCAGGTACCTATTTGCTGCTAGGTGAACAGGACAACAGATGTAAGGAAACGTGTCGAAATGTTTCTACCCGCCGGGATGAACATTAAAATGGTATAAAATACCGACAGATTGTTAGGTAAGACACATATGCAACAGTTAGGTATCTTTATTCCGAAACGTTTCGCCTACACAGTAGGCTTCTTCAGTCGAGTACAGAAAAGTTGATAGAAGCAGAAGATACTTGAAGACGATGTAATCAGTCCATCACCCTTAAAGTTTTGAGGTGGTCAGTCCCTCAGTCTGGAGAAGAGCATTGTTCCGTTGTCTGAAACAATATTGTTTCAGACAACGGAACAATGCTCTTCTCCAGACTGAGGGACTGACCACCTCAAAACTTTAAGGGTGATGGACTGATTACATCGTCTTCAAGTATCTTCTGCTTCTATCAACTTTTCTGTACTCGACTGAAGAAGCCTACTGTGTAGGCGAAACGTTTCGGAATAAAGATACCTAACTGTTGCATATGTGTCTTACCTAACTACCCGCCGGGAATCGAACCCGGGCCCTCCGTGTGTGAAGCGGGGGCTTTAGCCACCAGGCCACTTATCCCACTCATGCATTTATCTAATATTTTTAAAGCCCAATGGAAGTGTCAACCCTGCAGGGCTGAGCAACCCTGCATTGTGTGGACCCAAGGACTTGTGCCCGAGTTGCCACTCCCATTTAATTCGACATGGCAGTCATATACCCTGTGTCAAAGCTCAAATCCTCCCTTGGGGTAAGGGATTCAGACATGGATGCGACACGTGCAATATGTGTCGAGTTAATAAAGCCTCTTGTTATTATCAAGTTTTTCAAAGCAAGATACCCAAGTGCTGCACATGAGTTTAATTCCTCATCTTGTCGGCATTATATACCATTATTGTAATGGTAAATACCCTTGTGGTATACAAGTAACACTATTGTGAGGATCATTGCACTCAGTGTTGAGCAACACACAAAGGTCTTACCAGTAATCCTTCTTTCTTGCCGTATGAAGGTCTCTTATAGATATACACACAATCTCTGAAGTGATTATCTGAAAGTAGTCAAGAAAACCACTGTCACCTTTATTTTATTATAAGGGAAATATTAAACCAAGTTACACTTAACTGGTGTGAGTGTAGGCTCGAGTCACTGCACTTTAATATCGTCCCAGTTTTTCACCAGTCAGGCTGCATATAACTATCACTGTTGCATAATGCAAGTGAATATCAATCAAATGCCTATTTTAGAAAGTGCTCTTCAGATCTAGCAAAATATTAACATCTTAGCTACTCTAAACCTGTGACTGCGTCACCTTCAGCTCAAGTGGAACTGCCGATTTTACTAATTTACATTTTTGCAATGAAAGATAAAGCATGAAAAATTATCAATATGAATTATAATTATTATTGGCAGCAATTTTTATTGTTACACCTACTGCTACTGATAATCCAACTCATCCTAAGAAAACATATGGTTATAAACGTAATAAAAGTAATCTGTGAGTGAGCTCCCGCATCCCTGCATCACCTGACCCACTTGTCACCCTCTGTTTCAAGCCTTGCTCAGGCCACCCACCCCTGCCCCTCCCATTCAAGGGGCGAGTCTTGATGCTGGTGAAGACATCAAGGTCCCCTTCACTGCTAAACTCTCTTAAGTAGCAAAACGCAAATGTAATAAACGCTGATCAATGGCACAAACCCACATGGGTAAACAAACATAAAACAGGATGAGAGTAATTTCCACTGATAACATCCCCACCAGCGAGGACGAGGAATTACACACATGTAGATGGTCATGGCTTGGCTGGTAGCGTCCTCACCTTACACTAACGGTCCGGGATCGATCCCCAGAACGGGTGGTATGTTGGGCATGTTTGTTTACCCCTGCTCCTGTTCACCTAACAGTAAATAAGTACCTGGATGTAAGTCAACTGTTGTGGGTGGCCTCCTGGGAAACAAGATTAACCTAAGTTGCCAGAAATGCTCTGAATAGCCAGGGGCTTTCCATATAGTATACCAATGTCAGCCAGGTCTGTATCAGTTGTACTTTGCAGAAATGAAGATTATTTCTTTGTGAATCAACTGGGTGTCAACATGTGAAGATGTTGAGCCACCCAGTGGCTTTTTCAATTCAATACGGAGATTATATACGACAAAAATAGGTGAAGTAATCAGTTCCTCATACTTGCAGAACTATACACAGAAGACAGTGAAAGATGAGGTAATTAGTCCCACAGCCTAGAAGCCGGTGTTCAGTACCTTAGTTCTGATTAATATGAACCACAGACAGAAAGATGGACTTTTATATACTGGAGTCAGGTACAGCAGTTGAAGTCATCGCCACAAGTGGGCGTGATCCACTAGAGGAAACAAGTCATGCCCAAGAATTGGGTCAGAGCTTAGCAGCAAAAAGTCCTTTTAGATACTGTATAGCATTGATGTAATGATCCCCACTAGTTTAAGTGCAGACACCATAACTCCCACTTCCAAAACTCAATCCGGATAAATGGTTTCCCATGAAACCCTTCACAGGTATTACCCTACTCAAACAGCATGCTAAATCTCAAAAACACTATTGGCATTACTTCTTTTGTTTTGAAGGTTCTCATTATCCAGTCATTTTTTTTTTTTAGTCGAAGTGGCATTCGCCTTAGTGTTCTCTAAATGCTAAGTCATCTAACATTATACCAAACTCTTTATGCCCAGCATTCAGTGACCCTTCACAGTTCTTCATTCTTTCCATACCTAAGCAGTTGAAATTTATCACAAGTGAACATCATGTTATTTTCTATTGCTTACTGGAACTTTGCTGATATCTGCTTGCAATTTTTGTGTCTTTTACCAAAGCAACTTTTATGCTTATTTTAGTATCATCCGCAAAAGGACGATACAAATCTGTGGCTAGTTTAGTACTCCTGTGTCAGGCTTTGGTACCTTTACTGAGAAACGCTAAGAGGTGCCAGGACCGTGCTTTGGTATACTGGGTACTTTTTACTTTGTTAAGGATGGATTTTGTTTTATTACTACACTGCTCTATTCGTTAAAAAAAATGAATATCCATTTTCCTTGTTTTCCCGTTACACCTAATGATTTATTTAATGGGACACTCCATGATCGCATTTGTCATATATTAGCATAGTCTATGTAGATCAAGCCTGCATTTGTTTTCTTCCTGATGGATGGCTCTAGCCTTCTGTGATCTTGTAGCGTCTTTGATAGTGAGTGTAACAATATTGTAATTAGCTTTCTTAAGTAACCTCGGTGTTTTCAGGAACGGTGGAAGTAAAAAAAAAAACAGTTACTGTGAATTTCGGAGTTTGAGGTATTTTGCCTGTCTTTCTTCCTATAACGAAGGTGGCAGGAAAACGTAAATTGCAGATCTCGGTGATTTTGAGGCACTTATCTTCAAGGAAATGGGGTTGCAAATTCTAAAGGCCCTTAGAAAACACTCTTGGTTCTGGCGGAGTGCTACGACCAGAAATGAATGAGATCATTCTGGCAGGTAAGTTTACGATGCATTGTGAATTGGAGGGAATTCCTACTATTGTTTTTTGTGTATATGGATGTCAAGGACAGGAAATGACTTGTAGTTTTCCTTTCGTAAAGTGAACCAAATGGAAGGCTCTACGGTGTTGAGGTCATCTCTGAGCCGGAAGAGATCAAAAGTATTGGACGGAAATCATGAGAATGTTATCAATTTACCTCATCCAAGTTACATCAGCAGCGATGACGTTGCAGAATCTCTCAGCTTCAAGGAAGTTTACGTAGAAACTACTAGGGAGGACTGCTCGGATTTGGGACCCATAGTCTTACCAGTTTGCTGCTTGCAAAGCAAACACAACTCAGATCAACTAAATATTTACGAGGTACAAGCCATTCCCTGTCGTCCACGACGAGCCCAGAACGTTTACAGATACTTTTTAACTTCTGAAGAAAAGTTCTTTTTTGTAATAATGTTGGTAGAATTACCGACAATATGTTAAAAGGACACAGTACAACTGATGTGACATTTTACTGTGGCAACGTTTCGCTCTCCAGGAGCTTTGTCAAGCTGTTACGGTTTGACAAAACTTCTGGAGAGCGAAATGTTGCCACAATAAAATGTCATTAGTTGCACTTGTGTCCTTTTACCTAACAAATTTTTTTTTTTTTTTGCGAGCTGGTAGTATGTACAATGATGGGGTGTACGTATCTGCATTAATAAGATCCATTATCTCGTTGATGTAATTGTCAACGGCTATAATAAATGACGCCTCCTCCACCCTCAACAACGCTGCTTACCCTAATGTGGTCACCATTTTTTAACAGTTTTAAATGCTGAGATGTAACATTGTGGGATTGTGGAAAAAGAAGTTTCACCAAGGCTGTGGTAACAAGAACCTGAACAGTGCACTTTTGGAAGTCAGCCTGAAAACGGTAATTTCGTGTGATGCCAATGTTTTGGTTAGGTTTGGGTATCCCTGTGGCGAATTTTAATTAGTTCTAGACTAGGTCCTTCCATCTCGAGTGAAGGACACGGGGATACCTGGAGGTTGTAATAAAGTTGGTAGAATTACCGACAATATGTAAAGTAAAAGGACACAAGTGCAACTAATGTGACATTTATTGTGGCAACGTTTCGCTCTCCAGGAGCTTTATCAAGCCCCCGCGGCCCGGTCCATGACCAGGTTATTCATAATACTTCATCCAACTAGGTATATTTATACACCATGGGCACCACTGTGACTACAGATGCAAGTTTTTACAGACGAATCTCCCGCCAGCGTGACCGTGACGAACTCTAGCTCAAGTCCCCTCATGACGGGCCAGCTGGTCCAGTGGATAACGCGTTGTTAGTTAGTTTAATATGTTTATTATGCACCCCATACCCATCCTGTGGGCGGTAGTCAAAAGATTACAGAGGTACATAATTGGTCCAGGGACTGGACTCCAAAGTTTTGATAGCTGAGCAAGTTACAGAGGTAATGAACTCACAATTTACAAAGGTAATGAACTCCAGGTAGGTCTGGTCACAATCATGACAAGTTACAAAGGTATTTACAGATTACAGAGGTACGTAATGGGTCCAGGGGTCCAGTGGATAACGTGTTGGTCCGCAATTTTACGACTCTCTGACTGGTCCAGGGGTCCAGTGGATAACGCGTTGGTCCGGAGTTTTATGACTCTCTGACTGCGGGTTCAAGCGCCACCCGTGGTATGGTTTGTTTGCAATTGTATCACTACGATTTCGTGAGGCTTGACAAAGCTCCTGGAGAGTGAAACGTTGCCGTAATAAAATGTCGCAACAGTTGCACTTGTGTCCTTTTTACCTAACATATTGTCGGTATTCCAACAATTGTTGGAACAGTTGATTTACTTCCTTGTTTAGTTTAATCTTCTGTTGGATTCACTGTGATGACTATACTTGGGATACACTTAGCTGTGTTTACTCAGTATGTCCTAAATATTACGTCCAAAGACACGAAAAATGACGAAAATATATATGGTTTCAGCATCAAGATCTTCAGCAGATCCTATTAGATAGGCGCAGCAAGATGTGGAGATACAGTCAAGAAGGAAAGTCAATTCCGGAGGTTATAAGCTTCCAGGAGGTCAATCTTCTTCATTTTGAAGGCATCTTAAATTTACACACTCTTCCCAACTCCATTTTTCTAAATCTCTTCAAAAAAAAAGTCATCAACAAACCACGTTACAACTTTTTTACTATGTTCAATATTTTTAGGACCATATTTCCATATTTTAGAATACTAACTACAGACATATTAACAACCACAGCCTGCAACACCTGATTATCTTGACTGGAAAGAAGTTTCGCCAATTTAACACGCTTTTTTTCCCCCCATTCTAACACAGATGATGACGATGGAGATAAATTAGAGACATGTGCAACAATTGGGTATCTTTAATGAGGAAACGTTTCGTCACACAGTCCAGTGGCTTCATCAGTCCATAAAGGAGAACTGTGAAGAACAGGAAGGGTTTGAGGTAATGAGTCCCTCAACCTTGAGTCGATGTAATCGGTCCATCAATCTTGAAAAAAATACAGCATATGTGCGAAGTGGCTTATCACATCGACTGATTACATCGACTCAAGGCTGAGGGACTGATTACCTCAAACTACTCCTGTTCTTCACCTTTGTCCTTTGTATAGACCGATGAAGCCACAGTGTAGCGAAACGTTTCCTCATTAAAGATACCCAAATGTTGCACATGTGTCTAATTTATCAACTTGTTGGTTCTCTGGACCATTCGTCTACATGACGATGGAGACTTGTACAGTGGAGCCATGTGGTCACAAGGCGGGACTCACTAGTGAAAGTAGGTTATGCCCATAAGGTCGACCAGAAGTAGGCAATAGAATTGTAGAAGATATCCTTTTTATCAAGAGTTCATGGTGTAGATGCGTCAGACAAGTATCATCAGATCAAAGGTATTCATCAAGTTGTCAGTACTGTACACCTCTGATCTCACGATGCACAGACTCATTATATATCCCTGTGTAAAATCCACTTTTACATGAATATATTCCCCTTCTTGCAACTTTCACTCTTCACTCTGATATCTGTCATATTGTGTGCCTTTTCTAGATCCATTAATGTAGCAGACAGTTCTTTACCTATAAGTAACACCCACTTACGTTCTTCAACACTGTTCATGCATCGCCTGCCCTTCCTAGGGTTCCATGTTCTTCCACAGTCATACATTGTCTTTCCCATGACCAGAAAAACATTACTGCTAACGCCCCCTTCTTTTCCCGCCCTCTACCATTTTTTTTTTTTTTTGCTTTATCTAATTTTCTCACCTCAGTTGTGACTTGGCAAATACTCCACAGTGCGAGGTTTTGGTGAACTGTTATTCAGTTGTGACTATTCTTTCGTTACCTGGTATTCTCAACAAAATTATTCCCATATATTTCTTACTCTCTCGTGTCTTATTACCCCTTATACCAAATAACTATGAAGATATTCTGCCAATTATTAGATAACTGTCCATCTCTCACACGTATTTAAAAACAATGTACAAGCAATTTCGAAAATATCTGTACCTGTGTTTTCCATTCCAATTTTAACCACGTACATTTTTTTTTTTCACTTTCAAATCATTTGGTAGAGACAATGGCAAGTTGGCGACACTTGACAACAAAGATACTGAAGGCCTTTATTTGTACAACCTTTCACTCAGCAGTGCTATTTCCAGATACATGTTAGGCGAAACATTCTGTAATTCAGGGGTTTTACTGCAATTGTGTGTCTGCAAAACTATGGGATTTCTACGCGAACAATTAAATGTCACCAATCTCTCTATAAATATTGTATCAGGCTGAAATATAATTATTACTGCTCAACCCACATGGAGACAAACACACGTTGTTGTTGTTGTTGTTGTTGTTGTTGTTGTTGCTGTTGCTGCTGCTGCTGTTGCTGCTGCTGTTGCTGCTGCTGTTGTTGCTGCTGCTGCTGTTGCTGCTGCTGCTGTTGCTGCTGCTATTTGTTGTTGTTGGGTACATCACTAGTGAAGGGTATCAGACATGTGCAACACCTGGGTAAAGGTGCTCAAGTGTTGCACAGGTATCTTATTCACCTACTTGTCAGTACTGTATACCGTTACTGCTGGTGGGGAGACCATCGGGTCGCTAGTCCCGGGTCTCTCACAAAAAGGGACCCCACACAGAAAATGGGACTCCCCCCTCACAAAAAAGGGACCACATGCACAGAAAAGGGGACCCCACAAAAACGAATTCTGGGCAATCTAGGCACAAAATTATGCTTTTCAAACGTTTGCCTCGCAAATAAGTTATCACCCGTAGGGAAAACAAAATGATAACACAAGGAGAAACTGAAGTGCTAGAGAACGTCAACAGAACCTTCACTACTCGTATAAATTCCGTCAAGCACCCGAATTACTGGTAATGTTTGACGTCCCTTGAAACGTACTACTGCAGTTGGAACGTAGGCAAGAACGTTCCTCAAGCCAGTTCCTAATAGCCGAGCTATGGAGCATACGTTCTTCTGCGTGCGGCTGCCACCAACAGCGATGATCAGGCCAATAACAGAGAAACGTGATCTGAGACTGAGCGACACTACCTGGGTCTATCTGGAGGGTGTTTCGGGGATCAACGCCCCCCGCGGCCCAGTTCTTGACCAGGCCTCCCGGTGGATCAGGGCCTGATCAATCAGGCTGTTACTGCTGGCCGCACATAATCCAACGTACGAACCACAGCCCGGCTGATAGGGTATTGACTTCAGGTATCTGTCCAGCTCCCTCTTGAAGGCAGCCAGGAGGTCAATTGATAATTCCTCTTGTGCATGGTGGGAGGATGCTGAACAGTTTTGGGCCCCGGACACTTATTGTGTTTTAGTGTACTAATGGCGCCCCTAGTTTTCATTGGGATTATGTTGCACCGTCTGCACCTACAGTATATAACCGACCCCTGAAACAGACTACAAGTAGCCTACAGTATACAGTTGACCCTAAAAAAGACAACAACTAGCCTACAGTATATAAGCGACCCCTGAAACCCTAAAAGCAGCCTACAGTATATAGTTGACCCTAAAACAAACTACAACTAAATAAATAACAAAAAGGCACAATACCGTGACTGGAACGATACACAAATAACCCGCACATAAAAGACAGAAGCTTACGACGACGTTTCGGTCCGACTTGGACCATTGACAAAGTCACACTAACAGAGGAGGAGCCGTCCTGCTCCTCCTCTGTTAGTGTGACTTTGTCAATGGTCCAAGTCGGACCGAAACGTCGTCGTAAGCTTCTGTCTTTTATGTGCGGGTTATTTGTGTAAACTACAACTAGCCTACAGTATATAACTAGCAATAAAGTTTTAGTGCGAGATATCATAATTACTTGTCTGGTACCAGACAACTCATAACCCAGAGGCCCCTCTACATGACCTGCTTCCTCTATAGGTATTAACTTTTCTTCCCAACAAAGCTCACTCTTTCTTCTATCCTATGCAAAATGTTTTCACCCCTAACTCACCTTATACACTGAACTAGTTATAGTGTATCAGTGGTATTCAATACCAACAAGATACAGAATAAAAAACTAGTGCAACATCTGGGTAGCTTTATTTGTAGTCATTTCGCCATGTGGATAAAGCCACTGAATGGCGAAATGACTACAAGTAACGATATTCAGATGTTGCACAACCATATTATTCTCCATAGTTAAATTAGTATAGTGAGCCTCTGACAGGATACAACACAACAGCCGCCTATCTACCAGGCACCCATTTACTGCTAGATAAACTGGGGCAGCAAGTATAAGGAATTACACAATAATTCCCACAACCACTAGTTGGAATGGTAAACCATTAACTGCCAGGTTAAACGACACCAAGAGAATTATTATTATAATCAAAAAGAAGCGCTAAACCACAAGGGCTATACAACGCTGCACACCAAGAGAAGAATCCTATCCGCACACATTAGTATCTCCAACAACTTCAACCAGAACAACGGTTTCCTCAACTTAGCCGAACTTCTTGCCAGGATGGAGGGTCGTCGCTACTTATATCACTGAATTAAATGACTTCGTATTACCGCCGACAGCGATACCCTAATAATGACGACGTTTAGGAATTAAGGTGACCTGATGCACACCTCCCCTGCCATTAACCTTCACTGTTCTATTTATATGTTTAACCTCCCTTACCAAGTTTATTTGTTCGTAACCTGAAGCCCACTGTGTGGCGAAGCAAATAATGTTATAGCTGAAACAATCCCCGGAGGTAGCGCAGATGAAAGGTCACACACACATGAGCTATTAAGTCTCTGCGTAAAACACACCTTAAGCCAGCAGATAGTGGAGCCAACAAGACTAGAAAACACACTTGACCTTATCTTCACAAATAATGAGGACCTGATAAGAAACATAAGAATATCAAAAACAACTAATTCTGATCACAACCTAATCGAAGTCCAGACGTACATGCATAGGGGTCCTGATCAGCAGAATGCATGTACCTGTGAAGGTGTCTTCACAAAATACAACTTCAACAACAAGAACATCAACTGGGACCAGGTAAACCATGTCCTAAACGAAACATGTTGGGAAAATATCTTAAATGACATGGATCCAAACCAGTGCCTTGAAAGGTTCAACTTCCTGGCAGCTGAAGCATGTTCTAGGCATATTCCCCTAAGAAAGAAGAAGAGCAGGAGTAAACTGGGGAGAGAAAGATGCTCCCTCTACAGAAGACGACGAAGAGTCACTGAGCTCCTCGGGAGTGCTAGAATATCTGATACACGAAAGGAGGCGCTGACCAGGGAAGTGGAAACTATCGAACTTAAGTTAAATTACTCTTACAGGAACCAGGAGAGACAGGAGGAGCTTAAAGCTATTAGTGAAATTGAAAGAAATTCAAAATATTTCTTTTCATATGCCAAAAACAAGGCAAATACCACATCTAGTATCGGGCCCTTACTCAAACATGATGGGACTTACACAGATAACAAGGAAATGAGTGAAATAATGAAATCCCAGTGCCACTCTGTGTTTAGTGAACCACTAATCCGTCTGAGGATCGACGACCCAAATGATTTCTTCATGCATGAGCCTCAAAACTCCATAAATGTATGCCAGATTTCCGACATTACCCTAACTCCGATAGATTTCGAAAAAGCCATTGACAACATGCCCATGCACTCAGCCCCGGGCCCAGACTCGTGGAACTCTGTTTTCATTAAGAACTGCAAGAAACCCCTCTCGCATGCCCTAAGTACACTATGGAGGAGGAGCTTGGACATGGGTGAAATTCCAGTCACTTAAAACAACGGATATAGCCCCACTCCACAAACTTTGCTTTGCTGCCACCTTGGCAGCAAAACATTAGCTAAGAACTATAGACCAATAGCTCTGACGTCCCACATCATAAAAATCTTTGTAAGAGTGCTAAGAAGCAGGATTGCAAATCACCTGGATTCCCAAAATCTGCACAATCCAGGGCAACATGGGTTCAGGGCAGGTCGCTCCTGCCTCTCACAACTACTGGATCACTATGATATGGCCTTGGATGCACTGGAAGAAAATCAGAATGCAGATGTAATATACACAGACTTTGCAAAAGCATTTGACAAATGCGATCATGGCGTAATAGCCCATAAAATACGTGCTAAAGGAATAAATGGGAAAGTGGGGAGATGGATCTTCAACTTCCTAACAAATCGAACACAAAGAGTAGTGGTCAACAGAGTTAAATCGGAGGTTGCCATAGTGAAGAGCTCTGTTCCACAAGGCACAGTACTCGCCCCCATCCTATTCCTCATCCTCATATCAGACAGAGATATACATCACAGCACCGTATCATCCTTTGCGGATGATACTAGGATCTGCATGAGGCTGTCATCTGCTGAGGACGTGGTTAACCTCCAAGAAGATATAAACAAAGTTTTCCAGTGGGCAACGGAAACAATATGACGTTCAATGAGAACAAATTCCAACTACTCCGTTATGGAAAACTGGAGGAGATAATAACTAGAACAGAGTATACTACAGACTCTGGCCATACAATAAAGCGGAAAAATAATGTAAGGGAGTAGTAATGTCTGAGGATCTCACTTTCAAGGATCACAACAGTGCCACGATCGCACGTGCAAAGAAAATGATAGGATGGATAATGAGAACGTTCAAAACGAGAGATGCCAAGCCAATGATGATCCTATTCAAATCACTTGTTCTCTCTAGGCCGGAATACTGCTGTACATTAACATCTCCATTCAAAGCAGGTGAAATCGCAGATCTAGAGAGTGTACAGAGATCCTTTACTGCACGTATAAGTTCTGTCAAGCACCTTAACTACTGGGAACGCTTGGAAGCACTTGACTTGTACTCGCTGGAACGCAGGGAGAGATATATCATAATCTACACCTGGAAAATCCTGGAAGGAATGGTCCCCAATCTGCACACAGAAATCACTCCCTACGAAAGTAAAAGACTGGGCAGGCGATGCAAAATGCCCCCAATAAAAAGTAGGGGCCCCATTGGTACACTAAGGGAAAACACCATATGTGTCCGGGGCCCAAGACTGTTCAACAGCCTCCCATCAAGCATTAAGGGAATTGCCAATAAACCCCTGGCTGCCTTCAAGAGAGAGCTGGACAGATACCTAAAGTCAGTGCCGGATCAGCCGGGCTGTGGCTCGTACGTTGGACTGCGTGCGGCCAACAGTAACAGCCTAGTTGATCAGGCCCTGATCCATCGGGAGGCCTGGTCATGGACCGGGCCGCGGGGGCGTTGATCCCCGGAATAACCTCCAGGTAACCTCCCTTACCAAGTTTATTTGCTCGTAACCTGAAGCCCACTGTGTGGCGAAGCATCACAGAAAAAGGTTCCAGTAAGCTGCATGTTTCTTTACGAAAGTTTATAAACATCCGTATACCTCGTCTGAGAGCCACGGTCCTTTTGGTAGAGCTGAAAGTTTTACCAATGAGACTCAAAGGTTATAATTATAACCTAATTTTTAATGCAGTAGACCGGTAAGCCAGCGGAAGGCCTCGGTCAATGACCAAAAGCTCCAGTTGTGGGTCATCATATGACTGTGACCTTAGTCAGGAAATACTTTACTTGTTTGATGACAAACCTTACCTAACCTATCACTGAGATACAAGCCCTCTTGAATTATTTGCTCCATTTAATACCTCTACCTCATTATCTATCACCTCACCAGTTTCACCCTTACAAGTACACTCTCTGCAGATGTTGGGTCACTGTCAAACTGCAAGACAACTTATAGCAACACAGAATAAAGGTAAGAAAAATGATTTCACTTTAATATTTGATCATGGGATTTAGTTAACAATATCACACACTATAATTTTTTTTTAAATATAACTACGCCGTTTCTTGAATCCAGATTTTTTTTTATCTCCTGGGTGGCACTAATGATGTGTTTTTATTTGAGTTTTGCTTTCATTCCTTAAAAAAAAAATCGACGAATTTCGGGCGATGGTTGTGCAGACGAGGGATAATGTTTTCCTGTCTCCCTTTCTTGATCAGTTCTGGCATGTGCCACGGGGCTCTATTTTGCATAGTGTGTGTCATGCCATTGTGTGTCTAATCTGACTACCGCCTACAGGATGGGTATGAGATGCACAATAAAGATATTAAACTGCCATAAATCTTGTAGAATGTGAGGAAATGCTCCATAAATACATAATTTTCGGAGTCTCTCTTAGGTTTTTCACCGTATTTACGCATAACAGGTGGTTGTAATACCAGAATTAAAGACAATGAAGGTGAGGGTTGGTGGGAGGCAGACCAGCCTTGATAAGCTTGAAGTTACGTCATGGAGCCGTTATATTACCAGCCGGTTGGTCCGCCCCAGCTGCTGCTGCTGCTGCTGCTGCTTCTACTGCTGTCCCTAGTACAAAGCTGCCTCCACACCTGCAGTATCACAACTCTTAATGGCTCTCGAGTAGTCTATAGGTCTTAACTACACCTAGATGCCCTTTGTGTTGTAATGAGTAATTACTATAATTATTATTATTATTATGCAGGTCCGCCACTCTTCAAATGGGAAGGGATGAGTGGGGGGTAAGAGGGATGATACTTGTGAATGGCTTTGATCCAAGGAACTGGGGCTATCCTTCACTTTCCATAGATGAGACCTAATTAACCCCCCCCGTCTTCTTTTTACTTCCCAGGCTATCTATGACTTTTACGGGATAGGCGCCACCAGAGAGAATAACCACTCACTGACTTCCTGTCACTAATAAATATCTTGCA
The DNA here is from genome assembly GCF_038502225.1 of Cherax quadricarinatus. Classification (NCBI taxonomy): domain Eukaryota; kingdom Metazoa; phylum Arthropoda; class Malacostraca; order Decapoda; family Parastacidae; genus Cherax; species Cherax quadricarinatus. The sequence continues at coordinate 6,757,338 of NC_091376.1, forward strand.
GTTAAAATTTCCAGTTAGAACAGTAATGTTTCTTCAGCTTTATCATTATAATGATTATTTACTTTCATTATTAACAGGAGCTTTATCATCACAGCTTGTAGCTGTATTGCATGATCGTGATTTACGATCTCAGTTCATGCATTAACCAGAACTTTCTTGAGTAGGAAATGTCACGGCCAAGCAAGCTAGTCACGCCTCAGTTATAAGTGTCTGGCGGCAAGGTTACACGAGGCTTCAACTGCCTCCCCACACATGTTCCACCAGTTCTCTTCTTGTCGGCAACCACAAACATTTCTGCTTCAGCTGTCTTCCAATATATATATATATATATATATATATAATATATATATATATATATATATATATATAGATAGATATATATATATATATAGATAGATATATAGATAGATATATATATATATATATATAGATAGATATATATATATATATATATATAGATATATATATATATATATATATAGATATATATATATATATAGATATATATATATATATATATATATATATATATATATATATAGATATATATAGATATAGATATATATATATAGATATATATATATATATATATATATATATATATATATAGATATATATATATATATATATATATATATATAGATATATATAGATATATATTTATATATTTATATATATATTCCACCAGTCCTGCTGTTCTCTGCACCCACAAACATTTCTGCTTCAGCTGCCGTCCAATACAAATGTTCCACCTGTACACCCACGAACATTTCTCTATAGAATTACACTGCACGAGCTTAACGCTTGTCATTCTTAACGGTAACAAGTTCCCAGCAACTGATTTATATCAAGTTACATGTAAATGGTTAATATATCCCCTATTGTGAATCTATAAAGTACTATTTAACCTTCCCCAATCTAAACACAATTTTGGTGACTACCTTGGAATTTTTATCTTAATTACTTGTTCTTAATTTCGAATTCGTGAGTATATTTTTATGATTTAACAGTACGCCCATCCTATGGGTGGTAGTTGTAATACGTTAGCGACATGGGTCCAGGGACTAGGCCTCAATGTTTGATAGCTACGCAAGTTACAGTGTACTGAACTATTTACATGTTTATGGTGTTAACACCATGTGTGTGTTAATACAAGTCTTAGTGTTGACTAGTCTTAGTTTGTCTGCCTGAAATAGGCATATTTGCTTCTTGCAAAAAAAAAAAAAAAAAAAAAAAAAAAAAAAAAAAAAAAAAAAAAAAAAAAAAAACTATCACGTCTGTACTAGTATAAATATATATAACGTTTCGCCTACATGAAGCTTTATCAAGAGTTGATAAAGCCTCAAGTAGGTGAAATATCGTACCAATAACGGTTCCCTGTTGCTTTATTTTAACTTTTAAACCACTTGAGGGTTAGGTCATACTTCAATCAGGCTCCACACAGAAATAAACATAAGTCACACCCCCTACCTAACAAGGAGTAACAGACCTAATACAGTGTTCCGTTACTTTTTATGTTCATATAACTCACGAAACAGTAATAACCCGATTGCAAACAGATCAGGGAACGGGTGAGGTTTGAACTCATGCCAAGTGAGTCCTAACACTGGCCTGTGAATATTAAGAATCACTTGCCATGGGTTCAAATCCCACCCGTTTCCTGATTTATGTTCCTATACAACAGTTAAATCGTAAATCCCATATGAACGGAAGTGGACAGAATCTGTACATTTTCGCCTTCATGAGGGTCTCAGACCGAAATATGATAATTTCCATTCAATCTGTCCATGTGGGATACACCGTTTCACTGATCAATGTTTATAACAAAACGCGTAATAATATCAACGGCCATAATCTATATAATACAATATGCTGAGTAATACATAGTGGAAACTTTATTAGACATAATAAAGAACCTGCTGTAAGTGCCTTCCAAACAATGAAGGTTCCACTAAGTACGTAAGACATAACAGCCAAAATCAGCCATTGGTTCTACGGGATTTCAACATTTTTATGCATGACTCGCGAGATGGTAATGACACGGTTGTAAACAATTCGCCGAACGGAGTGTTCCGGTCTATGGCCAGCCAGTGCTACAACTAGCAGGCCAGTGCGTTAGCTACTGTACCGTGGCAACCTAATAAGATTGATCAAACTAAGTGCATTTCTATACACACTAGGGCAGCACTGTATGATCATTGTGGATTTGGCGTTTAGTTTTGATTGTAACAATATACACACTAGGAAGCTAATGAGCCCCACTGTGACCACAAATGCAGAAAATTAGCGCATTAGCCTGCTAGTTGTAGGACTGTCGTGCCATCGAACCCATCTCCGTTCTGAGAGTTGTAAATTTACAATCTTATTATTACGATCTCGTGAGTCATAGTTACAGGATCATGCTTAGTATTCTCTAGTGTGAACCCACTTACTACAGCAGTAGTAAGTTCACAAGTGGAGTGATCAATGCACCACGCAGAAACAAACGGGTATATAGAGAATAATCGCAGTCAGCAGGGTTCGAAGAAACGTCAGGGAGGAGTATTTATATAAAGATAGCTTGTGAGGTCAAAACATTACAGGAGAATGAAATAACTTAAAACCATGCTTGAGGCCCACTGATATGCCCGGGCTGAAACAGGGCTTGTAAGCAAGGCTACCAAGCTTCTGAGGCATCTGTGGCTGAGTGGTACAGAGCGTCAAGTGGAGTGATACCTAATGCCCTTCATTTTGCTATGTGTATTATATTCTTATTTCCATCTTAAAGCCGTAGGAGTCATCCAGCACCTGGAAAATGGGAGGTAAAAAAAAATGATCAGAGGAAGAGGGAAAAATTTTAATTCCTCAGGTGATGAACACCTCACCAACATCAAAGTATCCCCTCCCCTTTGAAAGGTGTTTTGTCATATAGAAACACGACTTGAAACAACAGCCTGGTTAATCAAGTAAACACCCGACAAGCTTGGCCCAGGGCCGGGTTGCGGGAATAGGAAAAACTCGAAACCCATCAAAGGTAAAGGTATGTTTTGCTCTTTGTTGCAAGCCATGACGGACTGTTTTGTTGTACGGGATTATATATGCACTGTTAGCGTCGTGTATGTACTAAGGGTTCTGGAACCCTTGGTACATGATGTTTCACTTTCACAGTTCATTGTAGCTTCAGTGAGTTACAGTGTAGGTGCCTGCACTGTATTATTGTATAACCAGTAATTGAGCTTTAGATTCAGCGTTGCGAAAACCTATAATTATTATTAAAAGTTTGCGAGAATGTGGAGGGAGGTGTGTGAATTGAGGAGTCTGATTACTTCCGTGTTGCATCCTGCAATTAGTGATCATCTTACCTGCAGGTGTTTTATTGCACGGTTGGTTTATCAAGTTTAAAGTCTATTGACTTCACGAGGGTCATTAAGGCTGCATGTTAGCTAAAGGCATGTTAACCTTAAAACGATACTGATTCCTAAAATAGGGATGAAAGTAAACTGAGCATATTCACAAATCTATGCCTCTCGGTGTATACACCGTTACAGAACTGCCTCGGACGAGTTGGTATGCCTATTGCAGTGTTTGTTTTTTCTTACATTATGCATCTTTGTATAGCGCTACTTGTAAAGTGATAGTGAATGGGTCTGACAGCAACACTACACTCAGGTCCTTCCACAATGGTTGGGCAAAAGATGCCTTTGCGTGAATTATATATAAAAAAATACCTCAAATGTAGTAACCTATACCAGTGTGACTCTATACTGTGTGATTGCCTACAATTAGTAATTACATGATGTAACTACCAGTAATGACTGGAAAAAATATCGCTGCAGGGACTAACCGAGAGGGAACGTAACTGTAAAGTTGTGTGATGGAACAGTTTCTTGCCGCCAGAGATCGAGCCTCGTCACAGCCTTGGACCAGTGAAACGACTCACACTTCCTTTCTCTTCCCGCCACCAAAATGTAAACAAAACAAACTCGGTACACAGCTTTATGAGAACGAGTACGTATAATAAGGTCCAAGAGGCTAGAAATCAGTAATGCCGTCCGAAGTACTTATGAAGCGGGATCAAGAGCCTGGTCTCGAACAGTGGCAGCGCCAAGGAAAATTATCTGTAGTCACGCCTCCAAATTCCATCAGCCCCAAAATAAAAATAACAACAATGCTAACAATGGTTCAAGACATCCCCTAGCCCCCTCTTCTAACAAAGATTGTCACTAAAATGTTATAAAGCCTACTGTGTAGGCGAAAAGTTTCGAAATAAAGGTACCTAACTGTTGCATACGTGTCTTACCTAACCAAGATTGTCACCCCTAAGCCCCTCCTATACAAACTTTCTGGAGTCGACCTTGGTCTCGATGTCAACAAACACAACTTAAATTAGTTAACGAACACAAGATCACCTGAAAATGTCTAGCACTGAGATTAATATTTTTTTCCTTCAGTCTCTTGAAAGTGTAACAAAAAAAAAAACTTACAAAACAGCGGATGAATGGAACAAACTCCCGGGTAATGTCACTGAAATAAAAGCTTCGAGTAGCTTAAAAGGTTGGACAGGTACACGAGTTGAAGACAGACACTTGTGCAACATTTGAGACTCTTTATCGAGGAAACGTTTCGCCAGCTCAATAAAGATTCCCAAATTTTACAGAAGTGTCTCATTCTTCATTTGTCGGTTTTCAAAACCATTTTCATCACATGGACCAGCAGGCTTACTGACATTCTTACGTTCCTATGTTCTTAACTAGGTACAAGGAAGCTAGTCTGTTACCCAGCCAGCTAGCAGGCTTGCTGCCATACTTACGTTCCTACGTTCTTAACTAGGTACAAGGAAGCTAGTCTGTCACCCAGCCAACCGGAGGATTGATCCTTTACCACATGCTGAATGACGCACACGAGTTTACCGCTTCATATAATATTAATAAGAATAGTAATAACATCAGTAATTACCCTTCATCATACTTCTGATACAGAGGAATCTAATTAAGCTGGGGGAAGGGGCACTGGTGTGCCCGTTACGTGATATATAAACGTTGATGGTGCAAGCTAGTTTAACCCGTCAGGCCACTTCACAAATGACCGCAAGCTAACTGTTCCAGTTTTCCGCCTGTGGGAAGTGATAATACCTAGTGGGCTAGTGCAAAGATGAGTAGTGGGGGGGTTGAAGAGGGTTGGAATAGTTTTAAAAATGCAGTATTAGAATGTGGGGCAGAAGTTTGTGGTTATAGGAGGGTGGGGGCAGGAGGAAAGAGGAGTGATTGGTGGAATGATGAAGTAAAGGGTGTGATAAAAGAGAAAAAGGTAGCTTATGAGAGGTTTTTACAAAGCAGAAGTGTTATAAGAAGAGCAGAGTATATGGAGAGTAAAAGAAAGGTAAAGAGAGTGGTGAGAGAGTGCAAAAGGAGAGCAGATGATAGAGTGGGAGAGGCACTGTCAAGAAATTTTAATGAAAATAAGAAAAAATTTTGGAGTGAGTTAAACAAGTTAAGAAAGCCTAGGGAAAATATGGATTTGTCAGTTAAAAACAGAGTAGGGGAGTTAGTAGATGGGGAGATGGAGGTATTGGGTAGATGGCGAGAATATTTTGAGGAACTTTTAAATGTTAAGGAAGAAACAGAGGCAGTAATTTCATGCACTGGTCAGGGAGGTATACCATCTTTTAGGAGTGAAGAAGAGCAGAATGTAAGTGTGGGGGAGGTACGTGAGGCATTACGTAAAATGAAAGGGGGTAAAGCAGCTGGAACTGATGGGATCATGACAGAAATGTTAAAAGCAGGGGGGGATATAGTGTTGGAGTGGTTGGTACTTTTGTTTAATAAATGTATGAAAGAGGGGAAGGTACCTAGGGATTGGCAGAGAGCATGTATAGTCCCTTTATATAAAGGGAAAGGGGACAAAAGAGACTGTAAAAATTATAGAGGAATAAGCTTACTGAGTATACCAGGAAAAGTGTACGGTAGGGTTATAATTGAAAGAATTAGAGGTAAGACAGAATGTAGGATTGCGGATGAGCAAGGAGGTTTTAGAGTGGGTAGGGGATGTGTAGATCAGGTGTTTACATTGAAGCATATATGTGAACAGTATTTAGATAAAGATAGGGAAGTTTTTATTGCATTTATGGATTTAGAAAAGGCATATGATAGAGTGGATAGAGGAGCAATGTGGCAGATGTTGCAAGTATATGGAATAGGTGGTAAGTTATTAAATGCTGTAAAGAGTTTTTATGAGGATAGTGAGGCTCAGGTTAGGGTGTGTAGAAGAGAGGGAGACTACTTCCCGGTAAAAGTAGGTCTTAGACAGGGATGTGTAATGTCACCATGGTTGTTTAATATATTTATAGATGGGGTTGTAAAGGAAGTAAATGCTAGGGTGTTTGGGAGAGGGGTGGGATTAAATTATGGGGAATCAAATTCAAAATGGGAATTGACACAGTTACTTTTTGCTGATGATACTGTGCTTATGGGAGATTCTAAAGAAAAATTGCAAAGGTTAGTGGATGAGTTTGGGAATGTGTGTAAAGGTAGAAAGTTGAAAGTGAACATAGAAAAGAGTAAGGTGATGAGGGTGTCAAATGATTTAGATAAAGAAAAATTGGATATCAAATTGGGGAGGAGGAGTATGGAAGAAGTGAATGTTTTCAGATACTTGGGAGTTGACGTGTCGGCGGATGGATTTATGAAGGATGAGGTTAATCATAGAATTGATGAGGGAAAAAAGGTGAGTGGTGCGTTGAGGTATATGTGGAGTCAAAAAACGTTATCTATGGAGGCAAAGAAGGGAATGTATGAAAGTATAGTAGTACCAACACTCTTATATGGGTGTGAAGCTTGGGTGGTAAATGCAGCAGCGAGGAGACGGTTGGAGGCAGCGGAGATGTCCTGTTTAAGGGCAATGTGTGGTGTAAATATTATGCAGAAAATTCGGAGTGTGGAAATTAGGAGAAGGTGTGGAGTTAATAAAAGTATTAGTCAGAGGGCAGAAGAGGGGTTGTTGAGGTGGTTTGGTCATTTAGAGAGAATGGATCACAGTAGAATGACATGGAAAGCATATAAATCTATAGGGGAAGGCAGGCGGGGTAGGGGTCGTCCTCGAAAGGGTTGGAGAGAGGGGGTAAAGGAGGTTTTGTGGGTAAGGGGCTTGGACTTCCAGCAAGCGTGCGTGAGCGTGTTAGATAGGAGTGAATGGAGACGAATGGTACTTGGGACCTGACGATCTGTTGGAGTGTGAGCAGGGTAATATTTAGTGAAGGGATTCAGGGAAACCGGTTATTTTCATATAGTCGGACTTGAGTCCTGGAAATGGGAAGTACAATGCCTGCACTTTAAAGGAGGGGTTTGGGATATTGGCAGTTTGGAGGGATATGTTGTGTATCTTTATATGTTTATGCTTCTAGACTGTTGTATTCTGAGCACCTCTGCAAAAACAGTGATAATGTGCGAGTGTGGTGAAAGTGTTGAATGATGATGAAAGTATTTTCTTTTTGGGGATTTTCTTTCTTTTTTGGGTCACCCTGCCTCGGTGGGAGACGGCCGACTTGTTGAAAAAAAAAAAAAAAAAAAAAAATTATTATTATTATTATTATTATTATTAATTATTACTGTGGGAAGTGCTGAGCTCCTAGGTCATACTGCACCAGAGCAATGGAAAGTAATCAGGTTTGATCCAAGGAAAGGCAAGTTAAACATCAAAATGGTATACAATACCGACAGGTTGTTAGGTAAGACACATATGCAACAGTTAGACAACTTTATTCCGAAACGTTTCGCCTACACAGTAGGCTTCTTCAGTCGAATACAGAAAGTAGGCAGGAACAGTAGAGATGTGAAGATGTAATCAGTCCATCACCCTTAAAGTCGTAGAATTTGAGGTTGTCAGTCCCTCGGCCTGGAGAAGTTCAGTTCCGTAGTCAGGAACTATCTGAAGATCAAGCGACAGTGCGGAGACTTAAATACTGTCGGAAGGAGAGGTGCAGGGTAGTAGTAGTAGTAGTAGTAGTAGTAGTAGTAGTGAGAGGCCACTGAGAGGTCATGTCCCTCTCAGATCCAACACTTCTCACTTGAAAAGCTTGTCCAAGGTGTTTTCTGTACCAAGATGCCACGTGTTGCAGTGTCTGACAAGATGAACATCAAAATGGTATACAATACCGACAGGTTGTTAGGTAAGACACATATGCAACAGTTAGACAACTTTATTCCGAAACGTTTCGCCTACACAGTAGGCTTCTTCAGTCGAATACAGAAAGTAGGCAGGAACAGTAGAGATGTGAAGACGATGTAATCAGTCCATCACCCTTAAAGTCGTAGAATTTGAGGTTGTCAGTCCCTCGGCCTGGAGAAGTTCAGTTCCATAGTCAGGAACTATCTGAAGATCAAGCGACAGTGCGGAGACTTAAATACTGTCGGAAGGAGAGGTGCAGGGTAGTAGTAGTAGTAGTAGTAGTAGTGAGAGGTCATGTCCCTCTCAGATCCAACACTTCTCACTTGAAAAGCTTGTCCAAGGTGTTTTCTGTACCAAGATGCCACGTGTTGCAGTGTCTGACAAGATGAACATCAAAATGGTATACAATACCGACAGGTTGTTAGGTAAGACACATATGCAACAGTTAGACAACTTTATTCCGAAACGTTTCGCCTACACAGTAGGCTTCTTCAGTCGAATACAGAAAGTAGGCAGGAACAGTAGAGATGTGAAGACGATGTAATCAGTCCATCACCCTTAAAGTCGTAGAATTTGAGGTTGTCAGTCCCTCGGCCTGGAGAAGTTCAGTTCCATAGTCAGGAACTATCTGAAGATCAAGCGACAGTGCGGAGACTTAAATACTGTCGGAAGGAGAGGTGCAGGGTAGTAGTAGTAGTAGTAGTGAGAGGCCACGTGGCATCTTGGTACAGAAAACACCTTGGACAAGCTTTTCAAGTGAGAAGTGTTGGATCTGAGAGGGACATGACCTCTCAGTGGCCTCTCACTACTACTACTACTACCCTGCACCTCTCCTTCCGACAGTATTTAAGTCTCCGCACTGTCGCTTGATCTTCAGATAGTTCCTGATTATGGAACTGAACTTCTCCAGGCCGAGGGACTGACAACCTCAAATTCTACGACTTTAAGGGTGATGGACTGATTACATCGTCTTCACATCTCTACTGTTCCTGCCTACTTTCTGTATTCGACTGAAGAAGCCTACTGTGTAGGCGAAACGTTTCGGAATAAAGTTGTCTAACTGTTGCATATGTGTCTTACCTAACAACCTGTCGGTATTGTATACCATTTTGATGTTCATCTTGTCAGACACTGCAACACGTGGCATCTTGGTACAGAAAACACCTTGGACAAGCTTTTCAAGTGAGAAGTGTTGGATCTGATTGGGACATGACCTCTCAGTGGCCTCTCACTACTACTACTACTACTACTACCCTGCACCTCTTCTTCCGACAGTATTTAAGTCTCCGCACTGTCGCTTGATCTTCAGATAGTTCCTGACTATGGAACTGAACTTCTCCAGGCCGAGGGACTGACAACCTCAAATTCTACGACTTTAAGGGTGATGGACTGATTACATCGTCTTCACATCTCTACTGTTCCTGCCTACTTTCTGTATTCGACTGAAGAAGCCTACTGTGTAGGCGAAACGTTTCGGAATAAAGTTGTCTAACTGTTGCATATGTGTCTTACCTAACAAAGGCAAGTTAGTTGCAAATCCTTGGATCAGGAGCTCTTCACCATCATTAGGACCGTCGTTAAAGGAGCTGAATCTCAAAATGTTGAAAAGTCTCCCAAATTAGATATAAAAAAAGCAAGTAATATTTTTTATATAGATATTTCATTGACGATCCGCTCCTTCAAAGAAAACGAAATTAAAAAATGCCATTTTTTTTTTAAATTTCCACCAGAACTAGCCTAGCAACCCACGTCTGAGAACTTTGCATAGCTTTAAAACTAGGTTGGCCGGGTGTGGGTGGGGTTGGACCTATACACAAATAACCCGCACACAGAAGACAAGCTTATGACGATGTTTTGGTCCACCCTGGACCATTAACTAGTTGGACCTGTCTAGCAAGGGCCAGTAGGCCTACTGGGTAAGATATGGTATAAAATAACGACAAAGGTGAAATAAGATATACGGAATAGGATATTTTATTAAGGAAACGTTAATTAATAAACGTCAAAAAAATATCCTGATACTGTGCATGTTATATTTCACTCAAACTTACTGTCGTGATTCATTTTTGTGTTCCTATACGTAAACGTTATTTACAAACTAGTAAATAAGACCATTTCATAAATTATAAGGTAGTATCCTACCGTCTTCCTAATAATTAATTTATAAAATAATAGGGAAAAGTTATCATGACTGGCGAAATCGTATTAACATGAACGCAAACGAGCCACGGTACGGGTTGGTCTGAACGCAAGGCGAGTGAATCGTAAAACTCCAGGCAGTGCTTTTTACAACGTACTCGCCATGGGTTCAAACCTCACCCGTTCCGTGGTTTAATATGGAAGAATGTAAACAATAGAAACCCTGACATTCCAAGGTGCCGGGCCGGGACTAGGCCGGCGAATCAAACTGGAACTACCGTACCTGCTACACTCCTTTCATGAAATACCTTGGTGCCAGTGAAGGGCTTTTGATCACAGACGCTCTATGACCTCTAATGGTTTAGCGCTTCCACATAAATATAATAAGCCGCCACACCATATTAATAACTCTTAACCCTTTGGTATACCTTACTTTAGAAGAGTCTCGAGAGCTCCACTACTCTCGGAGCCCGGCCATGGGCCAGGCTCATCTGGTGCTTGCCTGGCCAACCAAGCTGTTGCCTCCCAATTTACATTGGTCCATTTTGTGGTTTCCATTTGTCTGACAGTAGTAAAAATGTTATATCACCATATTAACATAACCTTTGTGTATTTGGTAAATAAAACAGAGTATCATATTAGAGTAATTTTCAGGAACTACAGTGTGCTGAAGAGCAAGTCACAATAACCATGGATGAAACATCTCGTTGCTAACTTCATGATGATCCAAAGTGGACTGAAACGTCTTCTAGTCTCGTTATAATTTGCTAATGGGGGTATGTGGGCCAGCGGGTCGCCAGCAAACACAGCCTGATTGACCAGCCAAGCCTGGCCCAGGGCCAGGCTCAGGAAGTAAAAAAAAAAAATCTTTTGAAACTCATCAAGGATATATCAAAGGAAAAATGTATGCCGTGTTTATGATGCTTGACACAAAACTATGATGCTACAATAACACTATTACTCGCTCAATGGTAAATGTGTTTTACATGTGATGAGACGCAACGTCGCGTATTACCTAGGCCAGGGGTTCCCAACCAGGGGTGCTCGCACCCCCTGGGGGTGCGAGAAGCGTCCGTCTTAATAAGCTAGTTCTTGATTTTACTTTTTTGTATATATTTCAAGCACGAGTTATTATTTTTGTAAGGTGCATTCAAATATCATTCTGTGATATGTTTCTTTTCTGTAAGTCTTATTTTTTTTTCACATATATTAGAAAGTGAAATAAATATCTTCTTTTGATAAAATTTAGTATGATTTCACATCCTTTATCCTTGAACAAATTTTAAATTGTAGGAGGTGCGAGGTTAGAGCAAAAATTTTATAGGGGTGCGGGAGTAAGAAAAGGTTGGGAACCACTGACCTAGGCTATGAAGATATGAAACACTACCACTACCCAAGTTCCAAACTCCCCACAAAGACTAATCCAGGACCCGGACCAGTCCTCTATCAACCCCTTTTCCCGCCTAAATTCCTTGTCAAACCACGGACGCACCCTCCACCTCACATCTGTACCCTCAGACCACAGAACCACTCGATAAATGTCTTTACCAAGGTTCAAGGAGCGAGGAGGATGTCGGTTATGCGGTGAGGGCTCATATTGTTACCAGGCGAGTCAATGGTCCAAGTCGGACCGAAACGTCGTCGTAAGCTTCTCTCTTTTATGTGCGGGTTATTTGTGTATAGAGTCCTGAGTTCACTGCAGAGCTTTACCCAATCCTCGCTGCTCTCGTCTTGATTGCTGGCTTAGTTGGATCTCTCTTCACTGTCTGCTCTGATTTCCAGCGCGCTCTCTTTGCTCTAGCCCATTATATTGCAAGGCTTCTCTTCATGATGCTAACATCTTCATGCATGCGATCTATCCCTCAAACCTACGGCAAAAAAGACCATGGTACCCAAATCGGCCTGCCGATGCACTGCAAATATACCTGCGTTTGATGGAATCAGAGCGGACAGTGAACCGAGATTCAACTAAGCCAGCTATCAAGACAAGAACAGCGAGGATTGGGTGGAGCTCTGCGGTGAATACAGGACTCACTTGGTAACAGGGCAAAACGCAACACCAATACAAATGGTATGTGGGTCGAGACCTTCGCCAAGAAAGGAATTGGGGATGACCAACAGAAAAGTCTCCTGCATTAGCTCTCACTGACAGAAGAGTTCTGTACTTCCCAGCACACACTCCACTGCTGAGGTATCCCAGTGCCATTGTCTGTAGTTCTTAGGAGGAACTAGTCTGGTTGAAGAGCCTGTTAGAATATCCCAGAGCCTTGCCTCATTAATTAACACTTGGTCATAAACATTAACGTTGTACATAAGGTGTAAGGAGAATCGCTGCTACAGGCTCAGTGAACGTCACACACTAGGAAAGCAATGCAGGAAGCTCTGATACCTTGCGGACACTTATGCCTCCTAGTCTGACTGGCAGAGTAATTTGGTCCCAATGCCTATCTAGAATAAAGATGCGCTCTAGATGAGCTAACGTGGCCCTGGGAATGGGACGTTGACCCCTGAATCGTAAAGTAAAACCTTCCAACCCACAGATCCACCCTCTACCTCATACTTGGACCCCTTCCATCCACTGACACATCCTTTACCCCCACACATGAACCTCCAGACCCCTTCCATCCAACGCCTGGACCCCCCCCCTCTCCTTTTCATGCTGTAGACCCTTCCTCTACCTTATACCAGGACCACCAATCACACACCCACCCTTTACCCCTGCACCTGGATCCCCACTCCACAGACCCTCTACGCCACACCTAAACCCCACACACACCCACCTTTTACTTTGCATCTGGACCCCACACACCCACCTATCTTGCACCTGGACTCTACACACCCACCTATCTTGCACCTGAATCCCAGGCACTCACCACCTACCTGGGAAAACTCCACACAAGCTACCGAGAGAGTGAGGACATCATAAATTTCAATCGCCAACAGATAATAATCAGAACTGAGTATACTACAAACTCTAAATCATACAATAGAACTGAAAAGTAATGTGAGGGACCTGGGAGTAGTAATGTCTGAGGATCTCACTTTCAAGGATCACAACAGGGCCACTATCACAACTGTGAAGACAATGATAGGATGGATAATGAGAACGTTCAAAACAAGAGATGCCATGCCAATGATGATCTTTAAATTATTTGTTCTCTCTAGGTTAGAATACTGCTGTACATTAACATCTCCATTCAAAGCAGGTGAAACTGCAGATCTAAAATATGTACAGAGAACCTTTACTGCACGTATAAGTTCCATCAAACACCTCAACTACTGGGAACGCTTGGAAGTACTTAACTTGTACTCGCTGAAACGCAGGAGAGAGATATATATCATAATCTACACTTGGAAAATCCTAGAAGGAATGGTCCCTAATCTGCACACAGAAATCACTCCCTACGAAATCAAAAGATTGGGCAGGCGGTGCAAAATACCGCCAATTAAAAGTGGGGGCCCCATTGGTACACTAAGAGAAAACACAGTAAGTGTCCGGAGCCCAAGATTGTTCAACAGTATCCCACCATGCATAAGGGGAATTACTAATAGATCCCTGGCTGCCTTCGATAGAGAGCCGGACAGATACTTCAAGTCAGTGTCGGATCAGCCGAGCTGTGGTTCGTATGTTGGACTATGTACGGCCAGCAGTAACAGCCTGGTTGATCAGACCCTGACCCACCGGTCTTGGACCGGGCCGCGGGGGCATTGATCCCTGGAATACCCTCCAGATAAACTCCAGGTAGGTGGATCAACAACCAATTCAACTGTTATAATGATATTCAGTTATCACATAATGGCATTGTTTACCAAGACCGTCTCATCAGCAGAAACTAGTTGACACATTTATAGCAGCACTAAAAGCAGAGATTAAAAATGAGTTAGAGGCTGGCATGGGGCCCACTTGGACTACAAGTGCAAGTTTACAGAAGTTCATAAATTTGACACATGTGCAACACTTGGTTACCTATATTATGGAAATGTTTCCCACACAATGGCTTCATCAGTCCAATACAGAAAGGAATGGTTGAAGATCAATACAGAAAGCAATGGTTGAAGATCAATACAGAAAGCAATGGTTGAAGATCAATACAGAAAGCAATGGTTGAAGATCAGGAGTTTGAGGTAATCAGTCCCTCAGGTTGAAGTCAATGTAATCAGTCCATCAATCTAGATAAGAATACAGCATATGCGCGAAGGGGCTTATGTACTGCAGACAAGTAAGGTGAAGTAGTCGTAGACGGTGTCACCTTGGACAAATCCATAGGTTAGGCAAGCGTAGTATTTCCTTTAACAATATCCCAATATGCTGCTGTCTGACAGGAATGTTGATAAATGATTCAGAGATTGATGGACTGATTACATCGACTCCAGGCTGAGGGACTGATTGTTTCAAACTACTCCTGATCTTCAACCATTCTTCTCTGTACAAGAATGGTATACAATACCGACAAGATGAAAACTGGGTCATGTGCAACGTATGGATATCTTTATTGTAGACGTTTCGCCATCCAGTGGCTTTATCAGTAGATTCTAGGACATAATGTGAAGACAGTAGAACTATATACAACAGATGAGAGTCTACTCATCTTTTGTATATAGCTCTACTGTCTTCAAATTATGTCCTAGAATCTATAATGATAAAGCCGCTGGATGGCGAAACGTCTACAATAAAGATATCCAGATGTTGCACATGTGTCTCAGTTTTCATTCTTCTCTGTACTGGACTGAGGAAGCGACCGAGGAAGCAAACATTTCCATAATAAAGATAAAGTGTTGCACATGTGTCTAATTTATCAATTTGTCGATTTTCTGAATCATCTGTCTACAAGTTTTATAAGGACGACTCTCACTCACATAGCAGCGATGAGATCTTAGTCCTTTCAAACCTGTTGTCAATGACTCCCTAAATCGTATCGTGAATGACAACAATTCAGGGACGTGCTGAGTTGAAGTCCAATGTGACCAGTTCAGTGGTAACAAAATTGTCGTAGCCATCGAAACCAGAGTAGAATATTTACCTGCAGTATACCTGGAGACGGTTTCGGGGATCAACGCCCCCCCGGCCCGGTCTGTGACCAGGCCCTGATTGATAAGGGCCTAGTCACAGACCTGGTCACAGACCGGTCACGGCCAGCAGTAACGGCCTGGTCACAGGCTGTTACTGCTGGCCGCACGCAAACCGGCGTTTCCTTAATAAACATTCCCATATGTTGCTTAGTGTCTCAATCTTAAACTTATCGGTTTTCAAACCATTTATCACATCTATCAGACACTGCATCATAGGATCTTGACACAAGAAATTCTTCAACACTTGTCCAACCTTTGGACAAAGACCTACTTACACTAGTGGATGGTTCCACTATGATCCCGCCTCCTCCTGCTTCCACTCACCTGACTACAGTATATAAGCTACTTCTACTGCCATATGCTGCACTTTCTACAAGACTGATGGACTGAACACATCGATTCCAGGCTGAGGGACTATTACCTGGAGTTTACCTGGAGAGAGTTCCGGGGGTCAACGCCCCCGCGGCCCGGTCTGTGACCAGGCCTCCTGGTGGATCAGAGCCTGATCAACCAGGCTGTTACTGCTGGCTGCACGCAAACCAACGTACGAGCCACAGCCCGGCTGGTCAGGTACCGACTTTAGGTGCTTGTCCAGTGCCAGCTTGAAGACTGCCAGGGGTCTATTGGTAATCCCCCTTATGTATGCTCGGAGGCAGTTGAGCAGTCTCGGGCCCCTGACACTTATTGTGTGGTCTCAAACTTCTCTTCTTACCCCCCCTCTACTTTGTATAGACTGATGAAGCCACTGTGTGGCGAAATGTGTCCTTAATAAAGATTCCCATATGTTGCATAAGTGTCTCAATCTTCAAGTTTAATAAAGTACAATTATCATACATACATGGTATAAATTACCTAGGATAATCAAAAAAAAGGTCAAAGTGACTTGTTTCCTTTGGGGTCCTTACCTGGATAGGGTTTAGGGGGTCAACGCTCCCGCGGCTCGGTCTGAGTCCAGGCCTCGTGGTGGATCAGGGTGTGGTCAACCAGGCTGTTACTGCTGGCCACACGCAAACTGACGTACGAACCACAGCCCGGCTGGTCAGGCACTGACTTTAGGTGCCTGTCCAGTGCCTTCTTGAAGACAGTCAGGGGTCTATTGGTAATCCCGTTTATGTATGCCGGGAGGCAATTGAACAGTCTTGGGCCCAGGACACTTACTGTGTTGTCTCAGTGTACTCGTGGCACCCCTGCTTTTCATTGGGGGAATGTTGCATCTCCTGCCGAGTCTTTTGCTCTCATGGGGAGTGATTTTCGTGCGTGTAGTAACTTATTAAAACAATAATAGGAGATGGTATACTAGGAATAAGTTAACCTGAGTTATTTCCATTAACATTAAAGAGACTATCAGATCACAGTTATGTTCTTATGTAGTCTTTGTCACACGTTGACCGATTAACCGCTAAGCATCCGCTATCCTTCTCCAGCTAGGTTTTACACCCCATTAAAAAAAAGTGGATCACTACGTACGTAGTGGTGTTCTAAAATATATAAGAAAAGTGGTGAATTAGCGCAAGCAGCGAAGAAGGGAAGGTAGGGTAGTGGTTAGAATAAGGTGCGGCCCTACCCAGCAGGCCTCTCCTTCATACCCGAGGGCTGAGTCATGGATCTGAGGTCACCATGGCCACCACCGCACACACTGCACACTGACATCTCATTAACGCTCAGCCCTTGTATACATCTGCACCCCAGATAAAAAGTAAGTGTATAAATGGCTTTCAGATAATGTCTCGTATTGTCTCCCTGATAATATCTCTATTTGGTTCTTCTTGATGTTGTCCTCATCAATCTGCTGTTTCTTTGTTCTGCGTCCTCACATCAGTCTGCTGCATCACTGTGTCAGAGCACCTATGTTGCTGCTGCATCACTGCACCTATGTTGCTGCTGCTGCCTCACCTTCCATATCACTATCAGTATGGCAGGAACTTTTACATTACATCTTCCATAATCCTTCATAAGGGTGACTTGCATAAGTAATCTTTCCCGTAGGTGATGGTAGCCATCATCTTGCGAATTATGGTCCCTGATGGTTCATGTATAATAACTAGTGTATGATAACTCATGTAAGTAAACACTAGGACATATTTATTAGAAAACGTTTCGGTCCTGGGACCTTGATCACTTCTACGATATAGGCGGAGAGAGGTGTATGTTAGCAGTGATCAGGGTCCCAGGGCCAAAACGTTTTCTAATAAATATGTCCTAGTGTTTGCTTACGTGTCTTTCTACACCAACTTGTCGGTATTTATTACCAAGATTTATACCATGATAACTCATGTATGATAACGTGTATAGTGGCACACAACTCAATGGCTGCACCTTCAATTTACAACCAAACTTGGATCGACTCTGGGACGTGTAGACGTTGGTCATTGATCCCTACACCTAGCAGCAAGTAGTGAGTACGGATCATACAGTGCCTGGGGAATGGGGAGGGGGTGCAATCAGTTTGATCCGAGAAAAGGATGAGCAGCTCAAAATCCCTGAACCAAGAGCCCTTCACTCTTCGCCTAGAAGATTCGACTATACGGTTACTGAAACCACCTAGAACTCTATGAATATAATGTCTTAAGATAATATACTCATGGCTCAGATTATTATATTATTATTAGTCAAGGAGAAGCAGTAAACCCGTAGGAGTTATGCAATGCTTGGGGAATGGGTGGTAATCGGGATAACCCCCAAAAAGTCAGAAGAATGACTCCAAATCCTTGGATTAGGTTAGGTTTGACTGAGTTAGGGTAGGCGAGTTTATTATGTTAGATGAGACTAGGTTAGGGTAGGTAAGATTTATCAGGAAACAGGACAAACCCACTTTAGGAAATACCTCCTAAAGTAGGTTTTAGGTATATGATTGACTCGTTATTGGAGTTTTTGGTAAACAAAGGCAAAAATCGACAACTGGAAATAAAGACCATTGTAGCAGAGAATTCTTTCAATACAACATTTCACTCAGAGTGGGCTTCAAAGGTAAAGCCTAGCCAAGTAAAGCCTAGCCTTGGGTTCGAAATACTGGTTTAGCAACAGTTGTAGATGAGTGGAACGAACTCCCAGGTAGTGTCATGGAAGCGAGAACCTTGATACTGGACGGGTACGTAAGTGGGTGCGAGTTAAACCAGCCTAGCTTGAGCAAGTAGTCCTGCTGTCGTGTTTCTTCATTCTTGTCTGTGGCTATTTCCACTGAAACTTATGGTCATATGACTGAGGCCTTCGACTGGCTTACCCGCCAACAACCCTTTTAAAGATTATATAACATTCATAACAAGTTATATTCAATTCCTTGAAGCAAGAATTTTCTAGAGGCATCAAGGTACCCGCTTGAAGGGTGACCCAGAGACACAGGGGCAGCCATGGGCACAAAACCAAAATACATAGGAGGAACCAGTTTTTGTGTGCTCCTGACCTTGTGGTGGCTTATAGCTTTCCTGCCCGGGGGTCATCCTCTTCATGGGCTCTAAATCAAAGGAACTGGAGCTACCCTACTCTTCCTCGGATCAAAATTTATTACCTCCGACAGGATTTAGTAATCATGGCCTTTTTGTTATTCACAGTGATCAAGACCGTGTTTAAAGGAAAGCGCTAAACTCGCAAAGGTCAGAGAGCGACTGGAGAGTGGGAGGCGTTCCAAGGTAAGAACAGGATCAATTCCTTAGATCAACAGCCCCCTCATCGGCATCAAGGCACCTCCCTAGAATGGTTGATTAATGGGAGTTTCAAGCCTATCCACTACACTGCATGTAGGCGTTTTCGCCAAATACTTGAACCGCTTAAACAGGAAATAAACTTAGAAAGAAATACACCTCTCAATATATATATCAAGAACATAAGAACATAAGAAAGAAGGAACACTGCAGCAGGCCTACTGGCCCATGCGAGGCAGGTCCAAGTCTCCTACCGGCTTAAACCAATGCCCCAACCTAGTCAGGGCAGGTCACATTCACTTAAGGAAGGAACACGACAACTGACCTAGTATACACCTCTCAATGTATATATCCTGGAAATACACCTCTCAATGTATCCATCCTGGAAATACACCTTTCAATGTATATATCCTGGAAATACTCCTCAATGTATATATCCTGGAAATACACACCTCAATGTATATATCCTGGAAATACACACCTCAATGTATATATCCTGTAAATACACACCTCAATGTATATATCCTGTAAATACACACCTCAATGTATATATCCTGTAAATACACACCTCAATGTATATATCCTGTAAATACCCATCTCAATGTATTTATATTCTGGAAACACACATCTCAATGTATATATCCTGGAAATACACATCTCAATGTATATATCCTGGAAATACACATCTCAATGTATATATCCTGGAAATACACATCTCAATGTATATATCCTGGAAATACACATCTTAATGTATATATCCTGGAAATACACATCTCAATGTATATATCCTGGAAATACACATCTCAATGTATATATCCTGGAAATACACATCTCAATGTATATATCCTGGAAATACACATCTCAATGTATATATCCTGGAAATACACATCTCGATGTATATATCCTGGAAATACAATGTATATATCCTGGAAATACACATCTCAATGTATATATCCTGGAAATACACATCTCAATGTATATATCCTGGAAATACACATCTCAATGTATATATCCTGGAAATACACATCTCGATGTATATATCCTGGAAATACACATCTCGATGTATATATCCTGGAAATACACATCTCAATGTATATATCCTGGAAATACACATCTCAATGTATATATCCTGGAAATACACATCTCAATGTATATATCCTGGAAATACACATCTCAATGTATATATCCTGGAAATACACATCTTAATGTATATATCCTGGAAATACACATCTCAATGTATATATCCTGGAAATACACATCTCAATGTATATATCCTGGAAATACACATCTCAATGTATATATCCTGGAAATACACATCTCAATGTATATATCCTGGAAATACACATCTCGATGTATATATCCTGGAAATACACATCTTAATGTATATATCCTGGAAATACACATCTCAATGTATATATCCTGGAAATACACATCTCAATGTATATATCCTGGAAATACACATCTCAATGTATATATCCTGGAAATACACATCTCAATGTATATATCCTGGAAATACACATCTCGATGTATATATCCTGGAAATAAGAACATAAGAACATAAGAACGAAGGAACACTGCAGAAGGCCTACTGGCCCATGCGAGGCAGGTCCAAGTCCCTACCGGCCTAAGCCAATGCACCCAACCTAGTCAGGTCAGGTCACATTGACTTAAGGGAGGAACACGGCAACCGACCTGTTAGCACAAGCTATCAGGTCTAACTCACACCCACCCACATCTACTCATGTATTTATCCAACCTATTTTTAAAGCTACACAACGTTCTGGCCTCTATAACGGTACTTGGGAGTTTGTTCCACTCATCCACAACTCTATTACCAAACCAGTACTTTCCTATATCCCTCCTGAATCTGAATTTTTCCAACTTAAAACCATTGCTGCGAGTCCTGTCTAGGCTAGATATTTTCAGCACACTATTTACATCCCCTTTATTTATTCCTGTCTTCCACTTATAAACCTCAATCATATCCCCCCTAATTCTACGTCTTTCTAGAGAGTGCAGTTTCAGGGCCCTTAGTCTATCCTCATAGGGAAGGTTTCTGATACATGGGATCATCTTTGTCATCCTCCTTTGTACATTTTCCAGAGAATTTATATCCATTCTGTAATACGGTGACCAAAACTGTGCAGCATAATCTAAATGAGGCCTAACCAAGGATGTATAGAGTTGAAGAACAACCTGAGGACTCCTATTATTTATGCTTCTTGATATGAAGCCAAGGATTCTATTAGCTTTATTGCGAACACTTATGCACTGTTGTCTTGGTTTCAGATTACTGCTAACCAGAACTCCTAAATCTTTTTCGCAATCCGTAATATTAAGATCTACATTATTTAGTTTATATGTGGCATGGTTATTGTCCTGTCCAACATTTAGAACTTTGCATTTGTCTATATTAAACTGCATCTGCCACTTCTCCGACCACTGCATCAGTCTATTCAAATCTTCCTGGAGTGCTCGAATGTCCTCGTCAGAATGAATTCGACGGCCTATTTTGGTGTCATCGGCAAACTTGCCGATGTCGCTCTTTATGCCCTCATCTATGTCGTTTATGTAGATTGTGAACAGCAGGGGGCCCAACACTGACCCCTGTGGAACACCGCTCGTGACGCTTCCCCACTCTGATTTCTCCCCATTTATGCAAACTCTCTGCTGCCTATTTGTCAACCATGCCTCTATCCAGGAAAAAATTTCTCCTCCTATTCCATGTGCTTTAATTTTCCTCAATAGTCTCTGATGTGGGACCCTGTCAAAAGCCTTACTGAAGTCCATATACACAATATCATATTCATTACCATGATCTACCTCCTCAAATACCTTAGTGAAAAAAGTTAATAAATTCGTAAGGCAGGAACGCCCCTTTGTAAAACCATGCTGAGATTCGTTGATTAATTTATGCTTTTCAAGGTGGCTACGAACTGCCTCGGCAATTATTGATTCCATAAATTTTCCCACTATGGAGGTTAGGCTTATTGGTCTATAGTTCGAAGCTAAGGACCTGTCACCTGTTTTGAAAATAGGTATCACATTTGCCATTTTCCACTTATCTGGCACCATGCCAGTTTGTAGTGATATGTTGAAAAGATTAGCCAAAGGTGTGCTAAGCTCCTCTTTACATTCCTTTAGAACCCTTGCATACAGTTCATCAGGGCCTGGGGATTTGTTAGGTTTTAATTTATCTATTTGCCTAAGGACCATGTCACTTGTGACCCTAATAGTGCACAGTTTATTATCGTCCTGTTCTACATAATTTATCATTACTGGAATATCGCTGGTATCCTCCTGTGTAAAAACTGAGAGGAAGTATGTGTTAAAAATTCTACACATTTCCTTATCACTGTCAGTGAGCTGACCCGAGGAACTTTTGAGTGGGCCTATCTTGTCCCTGATCTTACTTCTGTATACCTGAAAGAATCCTTTTGGGTTAGTCTTCGATTCTCTTGCAACTTTAACCTCATAATCTCTTTTTGCTTTTCTAATTCCCTTTTTTATTTCTCTCTTTAACTGAATATATCGATTTCTTAATTGCCCCTCTCCTCTTTTGATTTGCCTATATATGCCTCTCTTTTGACCAATCAGATATTTTAATCTATTGTTCATCCATTTAGGATCATTTTTGTTTGATCTGATTTCCCTATTTGGAACATAATTTGACTGAGCAGCTAGAACTATGCCCTGGAAAGCATCATATCGGCAACCATCACCACCTACCTGACCCCTAGTCAGGTCATTCCAGTTCAGCCCACCTAAGTAATTTTTCAGTCCTATGAAATCAGCCAAGCGAAAGTCAGGGACGGAGACTTGATTGCCATTATTAGGGGAATTCCATGATATGTTAAAACTGAGTGATTTGTGATCACTCTCCCCAAGCTCATCATTAACCTCAAGATTATTAATTAGTGTTTCCCTACTGGCAAGAACCAAGTCAAGGAGGTTATTTCCCCTAGTTGGCTCTGTCACAAACTGTTTTAAAAAACAATCCTGGATCGTATCAAGAAAGTCACCCGACTCTAAATTTCCTGTCAAATTGCTCCAGTCAATCTGTCTATAGTTGAAATCTCCCATTAGCACAACATTTTCGTATGTAGATGCCTTACGAATTTCGTCCCATAGAAGTTTACTGCACTCCCTATCAAGATTTGGGGCCCTGTAAATCACACCCAAAATTAGTTTTTCTCGGCCCTCGAGAAGCTGTAACCAAACAGATTCAGTGGCTGACGCTTCTAATTTAATATCTTGTCTAACACAACAATTTAAATTGTCTCTGACATACATCGCTACTCCACCACCTTTCCTGTTGACCCTGTCAGTGTGGAATAATTTATAGCCTTGTATGTGACATTCAGAGGGCATCTCTCTATCTTTCAGATTGAGCCAGGTCTCTGTTATAGCAATAATATCTATGTTTCCTGCACTTGCAATTAATCTTAGCTCATCTATCTTATTTCTAACACTCCTGCTATTAGTATAGTAAACCTTAAGGGAGCTAGTCCCTTGCTGCCCTCTGCTGTCCCCCTTTGTTTTCTGACCTGTTCTATTGTCTTTATTTATAACTTCATGCTGAATGCCTTTTATACATTTACTGTTTCCAACCCTAGTGTTGCAACCTGCTTGTTTCCCACACACACCCATACCTCTATCTTCCATCAGTTTAAAATCATAGGCATTTCACCAATGGCCTTCTCAATCGAGTCTGCAAGTGCTACCACCCCTGCCCCAGAGAGATGAACCCCATCCCTTGCATACATATCATGTTTGCCATAAAAGTTGTTCCAGTTGTCAATGAATGGGATTGCAAGTTCCTTGCAGTATCTGTCTAGCCAGCAATTTACACCAATTGCCCTAGACAACCATTCATTTCCTACTCCCCTTCTAGGCAAGATGCTACATATGATTGGGATCCCTCCCTTAGACTTAATGAAATCTATAGCTGACCTGTACTTATCTAGCAGCTCTTCTCTCCTACCCTTCCCAATATCATTTCCACCAGCACTGAGACAGATAATGGGCTTGTTCCCATTACCTGACATGATATTATCCAGTCTGTTGACAATGTCCCCAACACCAGCTCCAGGGAAGCACACTCTATCTCTCATCTTCTTATTCCTATTACAAAAAGCACGGTCAACATATCTTACCTGAGAGTCACCAACCACAAGAATGCGCTTACCTTCATTAGCAGGGGCAGTAGTACCCTTACCTTCACTGGCCACTGAAGTACATTCATCCTGGAGAACAGAGAAGCGATTTCCTACCTTCAGATCTTCACTCTTAACTTTCCTTACTCTGATGCGCCTCCCATTACTGTGAACAACTCGCCACTTGTAGCAGGTGCTGGGCTGCACCTCACTGCTGGTAGCCGTTGCTACCTCCCCACCTACAGCCTCCTCACAGTGAGAGACAGACTGCACCTCACTGCTAGAAGCCTCATTCCCCATACAATGTATATATCCTGGAAATACACATCTCAATGTATATATCCTGGAAATACACATCTCAATGTATATATCCTGGAAATACACATCTCAATGTATATATCCTGGAAATACACATCTCGATGTATATATCCTGGAAATACACATCTCGATGTATATATCCTGGAAATACACATCTCAATGTATATATCCTGGAAATACACATCTCAATGTATATATCCTGGAAATACACATCTCAATGTATATATCCTGGAAATACACATCTCAATGTATATATCCTGGAAATACACACCTCAATGTATTTATATTCTGGAAATACACATCTCAATGTATATATATCCTGGAAATACACATCTCAATGTATATATCCTGGAAATGCACATCTCAATGTATATATCCTGGAAATACACATCTCAATGTATATATCCTGGAAATACACATCTCAATGTATATATCCTGGAAATACACATCTCAATGTATATATCCTGGAAATACACATCTCAATGTATATATCCTGGAAATACATATCTCAATGTATATAACCTGGAAATACACATCTCAATGTACATATCCTGGAAATACACATCTCAATGTATATATCCTGGAAATACACATCTCAATGTATATATCCTGGAAATATACATCTCAATGTATATATCCTGGAAACACACATCTGTGTATGTATCCTGGAAATACACATGTGTATATATCCTGTAAACACATCTCAATGTATATATCTGGTGTTGGTAGAAGAGGAGGACGCAGCCCTGGTGACTTCAACGCGCCTCCACACAGTTATAACCAGACACACACAACACTCACCTCAGATTACCGACGCTTCAAGTGCACTCTGGTAAGTCCCGCTGGTTTAAAAAAAGTACCTTGAAGGGAGACACACGGAGAAGCACACAACCTCCCCCACTGAGCTACAGAACACTTCTGAGGCAGCTTCACACACCTGCCTCCACCCCTCCCCCGGGGCACCCTCATACCTCGGGGGAAGAGGAGTCATCAACACCTTTATATTGAAAATAATATTTTTTTCTATTTGTAGTTATAATATGTTATAGATTTATTCTGTGATATTGGTATTTTCCCTGCCGACAATATGTGTAACGAGAATTTATTTTTGTAATGTAAATTAAGGATTGTTGTTAAGAGAGATGAGGAGTCCAGTTCCCCCGGTGTACATACTGCCTAGGGCAGTAGGAATTCCAACCTTGTTACTCCAGAGCCTACAGCACCTACTTACTGTTAACCTAACAGTCTACACTACACACCACACTCCAGCACTTGATCCACGGAGCTGGAGATGAACTCAGATGAGCCATAGGGATGTTAGGCAGTGTTTCTTCAGCCTTAGAGTTGTCAGGAAGTGGAACAATCTGGAGAGTGATGTAAGCTTATTTAGGTACAGGTACACATAATTACGACTATTATACATGATGTAAATTACCTACGATAATTCCCCCCCCCAGAAAAGTCAGGCAAGGTGACCTAATTCCATTGGGGTAGTAGAGGCAGGATCAATACATAGCTTTAAGAAGAGGTACGATAAGCCTTGAAGCAAGGAGAGAGTGGATCTAGTAACAGACACCGAAAAGACGGGGCCAGGAGCTGTGAATCGACCCCTGTAACCAAAAATAGGTGAATAACATAAAAAGGAACATTGCAACAGGCCTACTGACCCATGCGAGGCAGGTCCAAGACACCTCCCGACCCATGCCACTGACCCAGTTTAGTTATGTCCAGGTCACATCCACTTAAGGAAGGAGCACGGCATCAGACAACCAGCACAAGCTAGTCAGGTCCAACTCACACCCACCCACACCCACTCATGTATTTATCTAACCTATTTTTAAAACTACACAACGTTTTAGCTTCTATGTCAGTACTCGGGAGTTTGTTCCACTCATCCACAACTCTTATTACCAAACCAGTACTTTCCTATATCCTTCCTGAATCTGAATTTTTCCAACTTAAAATCATTGTTGCGAGTCCTGTCTTGGCTAGATATTTTGAGACTCTCTGACCGCGGGTTCAAATCCCGCCCGTGGTATGGTTTGTTTGCAATCGTGTCATTACGATTTCGTGAGTCATGCAACTAAGGTAACATTTTATTGTGGCAACGTTTCGCTCACCAGGAACTTTGTCAAGCTGTTACAAACAATACATGGACACAGAGGGTATATATAGGCTTAGTGTGAGGTGTAATACTAGTGGTAGTAGTAGTAGCACAATATGGTGGAACAATCAACTGCCTCCCAGCATACATAAGGGGGATTACCAATAGACTCCTAACTGTTTTCAAGAAGGCACTAAAGTCAGAACCTGACCAGCCGGGCTGTGGTTCGTACGTCACTTTGCGTGCGGCCAGCAGTAACAGCCTGGTTGACAAGACTCTGATATACCATGAGACCTGGTCTCAGAACGAACCGCGGGGGCGTTGACCCCCAAAACCCTCTCCAGGTTATCAACTCCCTTCGAGAGACGTTCCTTGATCTTGGTGAGCGGCTCTTGATCCGAGGAATTGGACTTGTCCTTCCTTTCTATGATTCAAACCTATTGCCTCGTATTGCTGTATTACGACCCCTACGAGTTTAGCGCTTCCCATAAAAAAATAACAGTTGGCCCGTCGGAATAATTCGAAATATTCTTCGGCCCACTATTGTACAATTATATAATTTTATTATTTTGGGGGGAACAAATCAATTTTACAAAGAATTGTTATCCCAACTTCGTTAATTTGAGAGTTTAGCCGTAACCAGTCCACTTACACCCAGGATGCCACCCATACCAGTCCACTTACACCCAGGATGCCACCCATACCAGTCCACTTACACCCAGGATGCCACCCATACCAGTCCACTTACACCCAGGATGCCACCCATACCAGTCCACTTACATCCAGGATGCCACCCATACCAGTCCACTTACACCCAGGATGCCACCCATACCAGTCCACTTACACCCAGGATGCCACCCATACCAGTCCACTTACACCCAGGATGCCACCTATACCAGTCCACTTACACCCAGGATGCCACCCATACCAGTCCACTTACACCCAGGATGCCACCCATACCAGTCCACTTACACCCAGGATGCCACCCATACCAGTCCACTTACACCCAGGATGCCACCCATACCAGTCCACTTACACCCAAGATGCCACCCATACCAGTCCACTTACACCCAGGATGCCACCCATACCAGTCCACTTACACCCAGGATGCCACCCATACCAGTCCACTTACACCCAGGATGCCACCCATACCAGTCCACTTACACCCAGGATGCCACCCATACCAGTCCACTTACACCCAGGATGCCACCCATACCAGTCCACTTACACCCAGGATGCCACCCATACCAGTCCACTTACACCCAGGATGCCACCCATACCAGCCCACTTACGCCCAGGATGCCACCCATACCAGTCCACTTACACCCAGGATGCCACCCATACCAGTCCACTTACACCCAGGATGCCACCCATACCAGTCCACTTACACCCAGGATGCCACCCATACCAGTTCACTTACACCCAGGATGCCACCCATACCAGTCCACTTACACCCAGGATGCCACCCATACCAGTCCACTTACACCCAGGATGCCACCCATACCAGTTCACTTACACCCAGGATGCCACCCATACCAGTCCACTTACACCCAGGATGCCACCCATACCAGTTCACTTACACCCAGGATGCCACCCATACCAGTCCACTTACACCCAGGATGCCACCCATACCAGTCCACTTACACCCAGGATGCCACCCATACCAGTCCACTTACACCCAGGATGCCACCCATACCAGTCCACTTACACCCAGGATGCCACCCATACCAGTTCACTTACACCCAGGATGCCACCCATACCAGTCCACTTACACCCAGGATGCCACCCATACCAGTCCACTTACACCCAGGATGCCACCCATACCAGTTCACTTACACCCAGGATGCCACCCATACCAGTCCACTTACACCCAGGATGCCACCCATACCAGTTCACTTACACCCAGGATGCCACCCATACCAGTCCACTTACACCCAGGATGCCACCCATACCAGTCCACTTACACCCAGGATGCCACCCATACCAGTTCACTTACTCCCAGGATGCTACCCATACCAGTCCACTTACACCCAGGATGCCACCCATACCAGTCCACTTACACCCAGGATGCCACCCATACCAGTCCACTTACACCCAGGATGCCACCCATACCAGTCCACTTACACCCAGGATGCCACCCATACCAGTCCACTTACACCCAGGATGCCACCCATACCAGTCCACTTACACCCAGGATGCCACCCATACCAGTCCACTTACACCCAGGATGCCACCCATACCAGTCCACTTACACCCAGGATGCCACCCATACCAGTCCACTTACACCCAGGATGCCACCCATACCAGTCCACTTACACCCAGGATGCCACCCATACCAGTCCACTTACACCCAGGATGCCACCCATACCAGTCCACCTACACCCAGGATGCCACCCATACCAGTCCACTTACAACCAGGATGCCACCCATACCAGTCCACTTACATCCAGGATGCCACCCATACCAGTCCACTTACACCCAGGATGCCACCCATACCAGTCCACTTACACCCAGGATGCCACCCATAGCAGTCCACTTACACCCAGGATGCCACCCATAGCAGTCCACTTACACCCAGGATGCCACCCATACCAGTCCACTTACACCCAGGATGCCACCCATACCAGTCCACTTACACCCAGGATGCCACCCATAGCAGTCCACTTACACCCAGGATGCCACCCATAGCAGTCCACTTACACCCAGGATGCCACCCATACCAGTCCACTTACACCCAGGATGCCACCCATACCAGTCCACTTACACCCAGGATGCCACCCATACCAGTCCACTTACACCCAGGATGCCACCCATACCAGTCCACTTACACCCAGGATGCCACCCATACCAGTCCACTTACACCCAGGATGCCACCCATACCAGTCCACTTACACCCAGGATGCCACCCATACCAGTCCACTTACACCCAGGATGCCACCCAAAACAGTCCACTTACACCCAGGATGCCACCCATACCAGTCCACTTACACCCAGGATGCCACCCATACCAGTCCACTTACACCCAGGATGCCATCCATACCAGTCCACTTACACCCAGGATGCCACCCATACCAGTCCACTTACACCCAGGATGCCACCCATACCAGTCCACTTACACCCAGGATGCCACCCATACTAGTCCATTAACACCCAGGATGCCACCCATACCATTCCTCTAACACCCAGGATGCCACCCACACCAGTCCACTGATACCCAGGATGCCACCCACACCAGTCCACTAACACCCAGGATGCCACACATACCAGTCCACTAACACCCAGGATGCCACACATACCAGTCCACTAATACCCAGGATGCCACCCACACCAGTCCACTAACACCCAGGATGCCACCCACACCAGTCCACTAACACCCAGGATGCCACACATACCAGTCCACTAACACCCAGGATGCCACTCACACCAGCCCCCTAACACCCAGGCACCTACTTACTGTTAGGTGAACACTAACAGCAAGTGTAAAGTGACTAACACCTAAGTACCTACTTACTGCTATGTGAACAGGGACAGCAGGTGTAAGGAAACACGCCCAAGTTTTCCATCCATGCTGGGGATTGAATCACACACTCAGTATGTGAGGCGAGTGTGCTACCAACCAAGCCAGGGCTAAAAAGTTGTTGGAAATAAAATCTTTTATACATATTCTGTAAAGCAACAATGAATAATGTATTATCTGTCTCCATCCTTTTTACATGACCAAACCATCTCGCAATCCAGTGCTTCACTTTGAATACCAACAATACCTTTGATGAGTTTCGAGAGTCTCTCTACTCTGAGCCCGGCCATGTACCAGGCTCATCTGGTGCTTGCCAGGTCAACCAGGCTGTTGCTGCTGGAGGCCCACTGCTCCACATATCCATCACAGCCTGTTTGATCTGGCACTTAATGAAGATACTTGTCCAGCTTCTTCTTGAAGGCTTCTTGTTCCAGCAGTGTTTCTGATATCTTCTGGTAAGATGTTGAATAGTCTGGGGCCACGAATGTTGATACAGTGTTCCCTTATTGTCCCCATCGCACCTCTGCTGCTCATTGGGTATATTTTGCACTTCCTCCTATATCTCTCACTCCAGTATGTTGTTATGGCAGTGTACAGATTTGGGACCAGGCCCTCGAGTACCTTCCATGTGTATATTATCAAATATCTCTCTTCTAAGCTCCAGTAAGTACATGTTCAAGACTCTAAGGCATTCCCAGTAATTTAAGTGCTTTAGTGGCTCAGTGTGAGCCATAAACGATCTCTGTATTTGTTCCAGCTCTGATATTTTTTCTGCTTTGAATGGGGCCGTCAGTACCGAGCAATATTCCAAATGAGGCAACGAACACTTGGCTGTATTTATTATAGAAATGTTTCGCCTGTGCAGCTGATTTCTTCGGTCGAGTACATGTGATTATAACAATGGAAGCAGTAAAAGTGGAGAGGGATTTTATGGTAATCAGTCCCTCAGCCTTGATAGATGATTAGTCCTTTAGCCTTGATAGAAGATGGTCAGTCCCTAAGCCTTGACAGAAGGTGGTCAGTCCCTCAGCCTATATGTGATTACAAGGGTCAATTCAGTTCCTGATATATATCTATATAGTATATATACATACTACTGTATATATATATATATATATATATATATATATATATATATATATATATATATATATATATATATATATATATATATATATATATATATATATGTCGTGCCGAATATGTAAAACTGGTCAATTAGCAAAAACTCATTTAAAATTAAGCCCTTTCTAAAATTTTCTCTTATATGTTTAAAGATATATTTTTTTCATTAATGTTGACGTAAAAATTTATAATTTTGCACCAAAAGCAACTTAGAAAACTTACCTAACCTTATTATAACAAGCGCAATTTATTTTAGCCTAACCCAATGAAATATATTTTAGATTTGTTTACAATAATTTAATACTAAACAAACACAGTGAAATATATTTTTTTCGTTAGGATCAGAACGATTTTGGCAAAATTATTGCATACACAAATTTTCACTTGTCCTATATGGCAAGATGAACGTTGCTATTTAAGCCAAGATCGCAAATTCTGCCTATTCGGCACGACGTATATATATATAACACTTGCCATGTCCCACCAAGGCAGGGTGATCCGAAAAAGAAACACTTTTGCCATCAGTTACACTATCACTGTTTTGCCAGCGATGTATAAGTACAATAATTCAGATGACTCTCCATACAGCAAATATCCCCACCCTTCGTTTAGAGTGCAGGCACCATACTCTCCACCTCCAGGACTCAAGTCCGGTTAACCAGTTTCCCTGAATCTCTTCACAAAATGTTGCCTTGCTTACACTCCAACAGCTCGCAAGGTCCCCAAAATCATTTCCCTCCACTCACTTCAGAACAAACGCAAGAATGACACAGGTGTTTATTTCTCAGTGAATATACACCAAGAGGTGCGTATTTCAGTGTACAGTGGACCCTCAGATAACGATGCTATCCGATGGCGATAAAATCGGATACTGATGCGTTTTTATGTAAAAATATTGGTTTGGCTAACGATGAAAAACTCAGTTAAGGACATTTGTCCCGAACATGTTCGCGTGGCCTGGGCTGCCCGCAGCCGCCCGGCCCCTATGTACAGCCAGTGTGCCATTGTTTACAAGCCAGTGAGGACGGTTCCACCCGTACATGCTATACATTTCATTATTCCAGTGTTTTTAGTGCTTGAAACTGCTAAATAAGCCATCATGGGCCCAAAGAAAGCTTCTAGTGCCAACTCTGTGGTAAAAAGGGTGAGAAATACTATCAAACTGAAGAAAGAGATAATCATAAAGTACGAAAGTGGAGTGCGTGCCTCCGAGCTGGCCCGTTTGTAAAACAAGCCCCAATCAACCATTGCTACTATCTTGGCCAACAGAAAGGCAATCAAGGAAGCTGTTGTTGCGAAAGGTGCAAATGTGCTTACAAAACAGAGACTGCAAATACTCGAAGATGTGGAGAGACTGTTATTGGTGTGGATCAATGACAAACAATAATCAGGAGATAGTGTTTCACAGTCAGTCATATGTGAAAAGGCAAGGCAGTTGCATGATGATTTAATAAAGAAAATGCCTGAAACTAGTGCTGATGTTAGCGAATTTAAGGCCAGCAAAGGTTGGTTTAAGATATTTAAGAATCGTAGTGGCATAAACATTGTGATAAGGCATGGTGAGGCTGCCAGTTGTGACCAAAAAGCGGCTGAAAAATATGTGCAGGACTTTAAGGGGTACATAGAGGTTGAAAAATTAAAACCCCAACAAGTGTTCAATTGTGACAAAACAGGCCTGTTTTGGAAGAAAATGCCAAACAGGACCTACATTACTCCCAGGCACTCCCAGGACACAACCCTATGAAAGACAGGCTAACTCTTATGTTTTGTAGTAATGCTAGTGGGGATTGCAAAGTGAAGCCTTTACTGGTGTATCACTCTGAAACTCCCAGAGTGTTCAAGAAAAACAGTGTTGTCAAGACTGATTTGTGTGTGATGTGGAGGGTAAACAGTAAGGCATGGGTCACTAGGGACATTTTCCATGATTGGCTCTATCACGTGTTTGGCCCAACTGCGAAAAAATACCTCCTGGAAAATAAATTGGACCTCAAGTGCCTCCTGGTATTAGACAATACTCTTGCTCATCCTCCACACTTGCAAGAGCAATTTGTGGGGGAGTTGAGTTTCATAAAAGTCAGGTTTTTACCTCCTAATACCACTCCTCTCCTCCAGGCCATTTCAAATTTCAAAGAACTGTACACCAAAGCATTGTTTCCAAGGTGCTTTGAAGTGACCTCAGACACTGAACTGACCCTAAGAGAGTTTTGGAAAGATCCCTTCAGTATCCTCAGTTGCATAAACCTTATAGGTAAGGCTTGGGAGGGAGTGACTTGCAGGACTTTGAACTCTGCTTGGAGAAAATTGTGGCCAGAATGTGTACAAGAGAGGGATTTTGAAGGGTTTGGGGCTAACCCTGAGGAGCCTATACCAGTTGTGGAATCTATTGTCATTGGGGAAGCCCATGGGGTTGGAGGTGAGTGGCAAGGATGTGGAAGAGTTGGTGGAGGATGATGATGAAGAGCTGCTGAGCTGATGAGCTGCAAGAGCATCTGCAACAGCAACAGACCACAGCTGAGGAAATTGCTTCAGAGGAGGGGAGAGAGAGAGATGGAGGAAGTTGCCTTCTTCAACGATTAAGGACAGTTGTACAATGTGGACAAAGGTGCAAGCCTTCATGGATGAACATCACCCTGACACAGCTGTTGCAAGCCGTGCTAGTGACTTTTACAATGACAATGTTGTGTCCCATTTTAGGGAAATCTTAAAGGAATGCCAGAAATAGAGCTCTATGGACAGATTTTTGGTGCAACAGAGGTCCAGTGACTGTCAAGTTGTTCCCAGTGGCATTAAAAAACAAAGAAGGGAAGTAACCCCGGAAAAGGACTTGCTACCTAAAGTCCTCATGGAAGGGGATTCCCCTTCCAAACAATAATACACCTCCATCATCTCCCCTCCTCCCATCTCATCACTCATCAATAAATCTTCAATAAAGGTAAGTGTCATTTATTCTTCATGGATTTATTCTTCACGTCTCACTGTTTTCTGTGTAAGAAAATGTATATTTCACGTGAAAAAATTTTTTTAGTACTTTTGGGTTTCTGGAACGGATTAATTGGATTTCCATTATTTCTTATGGGGAAAATTAAATTGGATAACGATAAAATCAGTTAAAGACAAGCTCTCTGGAATGGATTAAAATCGTTAACTGAGGGTCCACTGTATTTACACAGTAGTTTGTATCTCCTAGTGTATATGTTGAGAGGTGGGTATCTCCCAGTGTATATGCTGTGAGGTGGGTATCTCCCAGTGTATATGCTGTGAGGTGGGTATCTCCCAGTGTATATGCTGTGAGGTGGGTATCTCCCAGTGTATATGCTGTGAGGTGGGTATCTCCCAGTGTATATGCTGTGAGGTGGGTATCTCCCAGTGTATATGCTGTGAGGTGGGTATCTCCCAGTGTATATGCTGTGAGGTGGGTATCTCCTAGTGTATATGTTGAGAGGTGGGTATCTCCCAGTGTATATGCTGTGAGGTGGGTATCTCCCAGTGTATATGCTGTGAGGTGGGTATCTCCCAGTGTATATGCTGTGAGATGGGTATCTCCCAGTGTATTTGCTGTGAGGTGGGTATCTCCCAGTGCATATTCAACTGGAGATCTGAAAATGTGTACATCTGTGTATATGCACCGACACACACAGAGGTGTGTATCTTGGTGTATTATACCTGGAAATGTTTCTCTTTCTATACACTTAGAGGCGTGCATGTGTATATATATACCTAAAGTCAGTACCTGATCAGCCGGGCTGTGGTTTATACGTTGGTTTACGTTCACCCAACAGTAACAGCTTGAACATTAAAATGGTATAAAATACCGACAGATTGTTAGGTAAGACACATATGCAACAGTTAGGTATCTTTATTTTGAAACGTTTCGCCTACACAGTAGGCTACTTCAGTCGAGTACAGAAAAGTTGATAGAAGCAGAAGATACTTGAAGACGATGTAATCAGTCCATCACCCTTAAAGTTTTGAGGTGGTCAGTCCCTCAGTCTGGAGAAGAGCATTGTTCCGTTGTCTGAAACAATATGTTTCAGACAACGGAACAATGCTCTTCTCCAGACTGAGGGACTGACCACCTCAAAACTTTAAGGGTGATGGACTGATTACATCGTCTTCAAGTATCTTCTGCTTCTATCAACTTTTCTGTACTCGACTGAAGTAGCCTACTGTGTAGGCGAAACGTTTCAAAATAAAGATACCTAACTGTTGCATATGTGTCTTACCTAACAGTAACAGCTTGGTTGATCAGGCCCTGGTCCACAATGAGGCCTGGTCACAGACTGGTCTGCAGGGGCATTGACCCCTGAAACCCTCTCCAGGTATACACCTAAATGTACTCACCTAGTTGTGGTTGCATGGGTCGAGTCAGCTCCTGGCCCCGCCTCTTCAACTGGCCGCTACTCAATCACTCTTCCCGCTCCTTGAGCTTAATCATTCCTCTTCTTAAAGCTATGTATGGATTCTGCCTCCACTACATCACTACTCAGGCTATTCCACTTCCTGACAGCTCTGTGACTGAAGAAATACTTCCTAACATCCTTGTGATTCATCTGAGTGTGTAATCCCACCTCCACTTACTGAATGTACAGACTAATTGCCATAATCCTATTTCAACTCAATTTAAAGTCCAGATTTATCCCATTTATACCCAGTCAGGCTGTATGACCCTTGTTAAGATAAAAGTAGATAGTCTTTAATTAAGAGTGAAGTAGATAGTCCTTAATTAAGAGTAACCAGAACTTAATTAGGACTGAAGTAGAGAGTCTTTAATGAAAAGTTGGTAGTCCTTAATAACACTGAAGGAGATAGCTTTTAATGGCATAGGTAGTTCTTAATCAAGACTGAAGTAGATAGTATTTAACCAAGCTACAAGAAAAAAAAAAAAGGTCCTTAAACAAGGCAGCCCTTAATTGGAGGTTAAAAACATGTAGATATATTCCACCGTTGCTTCGGTGTCTGCATGTGAGTTACCAATCAGCACTGTTAAGTGTTCATTTATGTTTATATTATCTGGCTAGCTGGCTAGACAGACACTACAAGGAACTTCAATTCCATTCATTGACAACTGGGACAACTTTTATGGCAAACATGATATGTAAGCAAGGGATGGGGTATGTCTCTCTGGGGCAGGGGTGGTAGCACTTGCAAACTCGATCGAGAGGGCCATTGCTGAAATGCCTAGGATTTTAAACTGATAGAAGATAGGAGTATAGGTGTGTGTGGGAAACAGGCAGGTTGCAACACTAGGGTTGAAAACAGTAAATGTATAAAAGACATTCATCATGAAGTTATAAATAAAGACAATAGATCAGGTCAGCAAACAAAGGGGGACAGCAGAGGGCAGCAAGGGACTAGCTCCCTTAAGGTTTACTATACTAATAGCAGGAGTGTAAGAAATAAGGTAGATGAGCTAAGATTAATTGCAAGTGCAGGAAACATAGATATTATTGCTATAACAGAGACCTGGCTCAATCTGAAAGATAGAGAGATGCCTTCTGAATGTCACATACAAGGCTATAAATTATTCCACACTGACAGGGTCAATAGGAAGGGTGGTGAAGTAGCGATGTATGTCAGAGACAATTTAAATTGTTGTGTTAGACAAGATATAAAATTAGAAGTGTCAGCCACTGAATCTGTTTGGTTACAGTTTCTCGAGGGCCGTGAAAAACTAATTTTGGGTGTGATTTACAGGGTCCCAAATCTTGATAGGAAGTGCAGTAAACTTCTATGGGACGAAATTCGTAAGGCATCTACATACGAAAATGTTGTGCTAATGGGAGATTTCAACTATAGACAGATTGACTGGAGCAATTTGACAGGAAATTTAGAGTCAAGTGACTTTCTTGATACAATTCAGGATTGTTTTTTAAAACAGTTTGTGACAGAACCAACTACAGGAAATAACCTGCTTGACTTGGTTCTTGCCAGTAGGGAAACACTAATTAATAATCTTGAGGTTAATGATGAACTTGGGGAAAGTGATCACAAATCACTCAGTTTTAATATATCATGGAATTTCCCTAATAATGGCAATCAAGTCTCTGTCCCTGACTTCTGCTTGGCTGATTTCATAGGACTGAAAAATTACTTGGGTGGGCTGAACTGGAATGACCTGACTATGGGTCAGGTAGGTGGTGATGATTGCCGATATGACGTTTTCCAAGGTATAGTTCTAGATGCTCAGACAACTTATGTTCCAAATAGGGAAATCAGATCAAACAAAAATGATCCTAAATGGATGAACAATGGATTAAAACATCTCATTGGTCAAAAGAGAGGCATATATAGGGAAATCAAAAGAAAAGAGGGGCAATTAAGATATCAGTATATTCAGTTGAAGAGAGACATAAAAAAGGGAATAAGAAAAGCAAAAAGAGATTACGAGGTTAAAGCTGCAAGAGAATCGAAGACTAACCCAAAAGGATTCTTTCAGGTATACAGAAGAAAGATCAGGGACAAGATAGGCCCACTCAAAAGTTACTTGGGTCAGCTCACGGACAGTGGTAAGGAAATGTGTGGTGTGAATATAATGCAGAGAAGTTGTAGTTCAGAAATTAGGAGAAGGTGTGGGATTACCAAAACTATTATCCAGAGGGCTGAGGAGGGGTTATTGAGGTGATTCGGACGTGTAGAGAGAATGGAACAAAACAGAATGACTTCGAGTGTGTATAAATCTGTAGTGGAGGGAAGGCGGGGGAGGGGTCGGAGGGGGTAAAGGAGGTTTTGTATGCGAGGGGCTTGGACTTCCAGCAAGCGTGCATGAGCGTATTTGATAGGAGTGAATGGAGACAAATGGTTTTTAATACTTGACGTGCTGTTGGAGTGTGAGCAAAGTAACATTTATGAAGGGATTCAGGGAAACCAGCAGGCCGGACTTGAGTCCTGGAGATGGGAAGTGCAGTGTCTACACTCTGAAGGAGGGGTGTTAATGTTGCAGTTTTATAACTGTAGTGTAAAGCACCCCTCTGGGAAGACAGTGATGGAGTGAACGATGATGAAAGTTTTTCTTTTTCGGGCCATCCTACCTTGGTGGGAATCAGCCAATGTGTTAATAAAAAAAAAAAAAAATAACTTCCTCTCAGTTTTTACACAGGAAGATACTAGCAATATTCCAGAAATAATAAATTATGTAGAACAGGACAATAATAAACTATGCATGATTAGGGTCACAAGTGACATGGTCCTTAGGCAAATTGATAAATTAAAACCTAACAAATCCCCAGGCCCTGATAAACTGTTTGCAAGGGTGTTAAAGGAATGTAAAGAGGAGCTAATCTTTTCAACATATCACTACAAACTGGCATAGTGCCAGATAAGTGGAAAATGGCAAATGTGATACCTATTTTCAAAACAGGTGACAGGTCCTTAGCTTCGAACTATAGACCAATGAGCCTAACCTCCATAGTGGTAAAATTTATGTAATCAATAATTGCTGAGGCAGTTCGTAGCCACCTGAAAAGCATAAATTAATCAATGAATCTCAGCACGGTTTTACAAAGGGGCGTTCCTGCCTTACGAATTTATTAACTTTTTTCACTAAGGAATTTGAGGAGGTAGATCATGGTAATGAATATGATATTGTGTATATGGACTTCAGTAAGGCTTTTGACAT
Source organism: Cherax quadricarinatus (assembly GCF_038502225.1). Lineage (NCBI taxonomy): Eukaryota > Metazoa > Arthropoda > Malacostraca > Decapoda > Parastacidae > Cherax > Cherax quadricarinatus. The sequence goes on from NC_091376.1 coordinate 6,796,162, forward strand.
GGTCCCACATCAGAGACTACTGAGGAAAATTAAGGCACCTGGAATAGGAGGAGAAATTTTTTCCTGGATAGAGGCATGGCAGCAGAGAGTTTGCATAAATGGGGAGAAATCAGAGTGGGGAAGCGTCATGAGTGGTGTTCCACAGGGGTCAGTGTTGGGCCCCCTGTTGTTCACAATCTACATAAATGACATAGATGAGGGCATAAAGAGCGACATAAGCAAGTTTGCCGATGACACCAAAATAGGCCGTCGAATTAATTCTGACGAGGACATTAGAGCACTCCAGGAAGATTTGAATAGACTGATGCAGTGGTTGGAGAAGTGGCAGATGCAGTTTAATATAGACCAATGCAAAGGTCTAAATGTTGGACAGGAAAATAACCATGCCACTTATAAACTAAATAATGTAGATCTTAATATTAGGGACTGCAAAAAAGATATAGGAGTTCTGGTTAGCAGTAATCTGAAACCAAGACAACAGTGCATAAGTGTTAGCAATAAAGCTAACAGAATCCTTGGCTTCATATCAAGAAGCATAAATATTAGGAGTCCTCAGGTTGTTCTTCAACTCTATATATCCTTGGTTAGACCTCATTTAGATTATGTTGCACGGTTTTGGTCTCCGTATTACAGAATGGACATAAATGCTCTGGAAAACGTACAAAGGAGGATGACAAAGTTGATCCCATGTATCAGAAATCTTCCCTATGATGATAGACTGAGGGCCCTGAATCTGCACTATCTAGAAAGGCGTAGAATTAGGTGGGATATGATTGAGGTGTATAAATGGAAGACAGGAATAAATAAAGGGGATGTAAATAGCATGCTGAAAATATGTAGCCTAGACAGGACTTGCAGCAATGGTTTTAAGTTGGAAAAATTCAGATTCAGGAAGGATATAGGAAAGCACTGGTTTGGTAACAGAGTTGTGGATGAGTGGAACAAACTACCGAGTACAGTTATAGAGGCTAAAACGTTGTGTAGTCTTAAAAATAGGTTGGATAAATACATGAGTGGGTGTGAGTTGGACCTGATTAGCTTGTGCTACTAGGTCAGTTGCTGTGTTCCTTCCTTAAGTGAATGTGACCTGACCTGACTAGGTTGGGGCATTGGCTTAAGCCGGTAGGAGACTTGGACCTGCCTTGCATGGGCCAGTAGGCCTGCTGCAGTGATCCTTCTTTCTTATGTTTGTATGTTAATCGTGCTCTCTCTCTCTCTCTCAAACAAACAAACAAACACACACACACACATGCATAGCTTTAACCCTTAAACTGTCCAAATGTAGATCTACATTTGCTCACATAGCGCTTTTTTTTTTTACAGTTTCTTATGGAGAAAATCAAGGTCAGAGCGTTACGCGAGCAAACGTAGATCTACGTTTGGACAGTTTAAGGGTTAAGATGAGGTATGATTAGACTCTTGAAGCAGAGTGGACCTAGAATTGACTCCTGCAACCTCAAACAGATGAATACACACATACATATTCAATATAGTCCAGAGAAACAAGTTAAAGTATACACAAAGAAAGATTGCTTATCAATTATTTTAATTTTATTCATAGGGAAAAGCTAAATCTGTAGGGGTCTGTGTAGGAGTCATAAAGACTCATGAAATCAAAATGACATGATTACAAACAAACCATACCACGGGTGGGGATGGAACTCGTGGCGAGCAAGTCGTAAAACTCCAGGCCACCATGTAAATCACACAGACCTTGGGGAATGGAGATAATCAAGTTTGATCAAGGGAAGGTGTGAAGAAGCGGGGTTAGATTCCATTTCTTGGATTGAGAGCCCTTCACTAGTATCAGGGTATCACCTTGTCTCCTCTGGAAGGGCAATACCTGTGAAGTACAAGTGCTTCTCAACTTATGACGGGTTATGTTCACACGAACCCCTCGTGAGTCGAAAATAGCACATGTCAAGTATGAATATGATATGCTAATAAGTAAATAAATAACTCCTGTCACTGAATAAATAAACTAATAATTCCTGTAACCAAATACCAGTGCTGAAAAGTAAATAAATGAATATAAGTTATGGATTTGTTGCCTTCATGTTGGTTATTATCTTTACAGTGGACCCCCTGTATTCGATGGCATCGGTATTCGATAAATCCGGTATTCGATGCATTTTAACGCAAAAATTTTGCCTCGGTATCCGATTGAAAACCCGGTATTCGATACGATTCGTACGAGATGTGTCCACGTATGGCCTGAACTGCCCTGTGTGTGCCAGTGTTTACAAGCCAGCCAGTTTGCACGCATCTAAGGATATATTCGGTACATTCCATATTATCACTGTTTTTGGTGCTTGTTTCTGCAAAATAAGCCACCATGGGCTCCAAGAAAGCTTCTAGTGCCAATCCTGTGGTAAAAAGGGCGAGAATTAGTATGGAAATTAAGAAAGATTTTGAAGGGCTTGGGGCTAACCCTGAGAAGCCTATGCCAGTTGTGGAATCCATTGTGCCTACTTCAAAAATTAAGGAAATGTGTGCACAGTGGGTTGAAGTGCAAACCTTTATGGATGAAAATCACCCTAACACAGCTATTGCAAGCCGTGCTGGTGACTATTACAATGACAATGTTGTGGCCCATTTTAGACAAATCGTAAAGGAACGGGAGGTACAGAGCTCTATGGACAGATCTGTTGTGCGACAGAGGTCCAGTGACTCTCAAGCTGGTCCTAGTGGCATTAAAAGAAGAAGAGAAGTAACCCCGGAAAAGGATTTGCTACCTCAAGTCCTAATGGAAGGGGATTCCCCTTCTAAACACTAACACCATCCACACTCTCCCCTCCTCCCATCCCATCAATCATCACCAGATCTTCAAAATAAAGGTAAGTGTCATGTAACTGTGCATGTCTTCTTCAGTTTGTGTGTATTAAAATTAATATTTCATGTGGTAAAAATTTTTTTTGTTCATACTTCTGGGTGTCTTGCACGGATTAATTTGATTTCCATTATTTCTTATGGGTAAAATTGATTCGTTTTTCGATATTTTCGGTATTCGATGAGCTCTCAAGAATGGATTAATATCCAATACTGGGGGTCCACTGTAGTTTCATCTCCAAAGTAGTAATTGCTTTTGCACCATCATAAAGTCAAAATATCATAAGTCAAACCATCGTAAGTTGAAGTGCACCTGTATTGGATACTAATCATAAGAAATATGAATTTTGTTGGAAGAGTTTCCAGGATGCAATTAACTTCAAGAAAACCCATTTTCTATAATTTACTTGTCTAAGGTGTAACAAAAGAACCTTTACTGACAATCCTTTTTATTAAGAAGATTATCAATATTATTATTATTATTTTGACCAACGTCCTTTCTTGAAAGGAACAATTATGCCATCTTGTGCAGCTTTTTCCACAGCCAACCGTTTTTGTTTCTTCTTCATGTAGTCTGCAACATTATCGTACTGCTGCTTGTAAAGAACATCAAAATCAGGCCCATCATACACACCTGAAAATGGACAGCAGCTACGTTAATTCACGGTACACAGCTTTATACATACATGTAGGAGAAAGAAACTTATGGTGACATTTCGGTCCAATGTGGACCATTAACTAAGTCACACACTGGTCCAAACTGGACCAAAACATTGTCATAAGTTTCTTTGCCTTATGTGAGGGTTATTTGTGTACTGTTCCAGTCACAATATTGTGACTTTTTGTTCTTAGTTTATAGTGTTCATGTGTAAATAGTTAATTTTTATTTAAGAACCTTTGCAGGACTTGAATCCTGGAAATGGGAAGTACAACAACTGCACTTTAAAGGAGGGATTTGAGATATTGGCAGTTTGGAGGGACATCTAAACTGTCGTATCTGAGCACCTCTGCAAAGATGGTGATTATGTATGAGTGAGGTGAAAGTGTTGAATGATGATGAAAGTATTTTCTTTTTGGGATTTTCTTTTTTTTGGGGTCACCCTGCCTCAGTGGGAGACGACCGATGTGTCAAAAAAAAAAAAATTGTAAGTAGACTTGTCAGCAGATGAGTGTATGAAAAATAAAGTGAATCATAGAACTCATGAGAGGAAAATGGTGAGGGGTGCATTTAAGCCTCCGTGAAGACAAAGAACCTTATCCTGAGGTAAATAAACACACTTAAGCATCACCTAATACTTGCTGGTGACTTCAACATTAACCTTGGTTAAGCTGAGGACCCTCAGGTAGCTGACTTTCTTAACATCATGCATAACTCCTTGTTTATTTTCTTTTCAACACGCTGGCCACCTCCCACCAAGGCAGTGTGACCCAAAAAACAAACATTTTCACCATCATTCAACACTTTTGCCATGATTCACACATAATCACTGTCTTTGCAGAGGTACCCAGATGTAACAGTTAAGATGTCACTCCAAACAGCCAATATCCCAAACCCCACCTCCCGGACTAGTCCGGCTAACCAGTTTTCCTGAATCCCTTCACAAAATGTTACTCTGCTCACACTCCAACAGCTCATCAGGTCCCAAAAACCATTCATCGCCATTCACTCCTATCTAACTTGTTCACACATGCCTGCTGCATGTCCAAGCCCCTTGCACACAAAACCTCTTTTACTCCCTCCCTCCAACCTTTCCTAGAACTACCCCTACCCCTCCTCCCCTCCACTACCAATTTATACACCCTCTAAGTCATTCTATTTTACTTATATCATCTATAAATACAGTAAAAGTCCTCAACTTACAGACACACTGAGAATCTTCTGTAAGTACAAACTTTTGCTGAACACTACATTCTTAAACCTCTCCCATACATCTTCAACCCCATTGCCTATACTCTCACTAGCCCATTTATCCTCCAATTGTTGTTTATACTGCCTCCTCTTTTAGTTTATACACCTTCACCTCTCTCTTACTTGCTGTTTCTATTTTCCTTGTATCCCATCTACCTTTTACTCTCACTTCAGCTACAACTAAAAAGTGATCTGAAATATCTGTGGCCCCTCTATAAACATGTACCTCCTGAAGTCTACTCAACAGTCTTTTAACTACCAATACCAATATCATTATTGTGTATAATATCATTATGCACAGTAAAGGTCCCAACATGTTCCTAAGTTGAAAACTTCCTATATGAATACTATACACAATTCAGGAGGTCCAAAATGTGTTGGTAAGTTGAGGACTTACTGTAAGCCAACAAGAATCACCGAGACGAGTGCATCCACAGCTGACCACATCTGAACTAATATAATATCTCCCCTGAAAACAGGGAGACGGCCAACTTGTTAAAAAAAAAAAAAAAAAAAAATACTGATTGCTGGGAGCAAGGGGCTAGTAACTCCTTCTGTATAAATTACTAAATGTAAAAAGAAAAAAAAAACTATGTTTCTTCTTTTTCATGTCACCCTGCTGTGGTGGGAGACAGCCGTTGTGTTGAAAAAAAAAATACTGATCGCTACCCCACCGTTCTCATAGCCAACATATGTCAGTTACCACTTGATACTAGTATGATGTCTTTTTATCTCCATGATGAGATATAATTAAATAACTTCACTACAGCAGTAAGTGACTATGACTGGCTCAGAGTTTACTTATGATCAGGGCATGGATAAATGGGTCAATAATTTTCTGCAAGAAATACAAAGCCTCTACAATAGACACTGTCCTATTAAAATTAAGCAGATCATAGTGGAAACTAAACAGCCCATGGCTAACATATAGCATTCTCAGGTCCATTGATTAAAAAACAAATATGAAAATAGTACAGACTGGGATTAGTAAGTAAAGAAAGCAAAAGCTATGCATCAGTACTTACAACGCTAATATTACTGTATTACGCTAGCAGGTTCAACAAGAGAGGTGACATGAAGACCTGGAACACACTCACATCCTGGGTTCCTATAAACTAACCAAAATCAAAGATATTGTCCTAACTAAAAACCAATGAACTTTATATCCAGCCTACTGAAACATCCAATGCATTAGTACATGATTTCTTCTCTACCACAGGATCAAGTCTTTCTAGCAAAATCCAAAGTATAAACAATCAGGTGAGTAATTACTGTATTGGAAGTTTACCTAAACTCACTGAAAAAGAAGCCAGGTAACCTAGCTCATGTACCACCACTACTGTTCAAAACTGTACAAATATTTTTAGAGTTATGTATATACACACACAACACAAACCACAAAAACAAGGAGTGAGATACTAGTACACTACCTAGGTTTATATTTCTTTCAACACAACGGCCATATCCCACCAAGGCAGGGTGGCCCAAAAAGAAAAACGAAACTTTTTCTTAAATTTAGTAATTTATACGGGAGAAGGGGTTACTAGCCCCTTGCTCCCAGCATTTTAGTCGCCTCTTACAACACCCATGGCTTACGGAGGAAGAATTCTGTTCCACTTCCCCATGGAGAAGGTTTATATTTAGTAGCATTAAAAACATGTACTGCACCCTGCACTGTCCCATTTGCATAGACTTAGGGACAGGAGGCTGGGGTTTTAGGTTACAAGGAATATCTTTCACAGTTTATATACTAAAGTACATCTAGCTATGTTTCCTTTCTCTAAAAATTAAATCAACACAAACTCCAACATTTAGTACAGGCATACTTCGTTAATACAGCACTTCGCTAATACAGCACCTTTCAGTTATATATTCATGCTTATTATTTTCATGCTTGCCTTGCTCTTAAGATGGCTTTTGGCAATTTTTCAATTTTTTTTTATTTATTTTTTTTTACTTTTGCATCTTTTTTAGGCCTAGTGCTATTGCATACTTAACCCTTTGACTGTTTCAGGCCCCTCTCTGAAACTGTCATTCTATGTCGCCAAATATTCGAAAAAAAAAAATTATTTTTTCTTATGAAAATGTTAGGAATATTTTTACTAGTGTTTTATACCTAAAAAAAAATTTTTGCCATCAGTACTTACCGAGATATAGAGCCGCAAAGTTTGCAGAAATTGACGTGCGTACGGCAACAGCGGCGACTGCTGCCCACCCGGTATTCTTTTATTTACTCTAATTCAAAGGTTTCTTGCATTTTTCAATATTTTTCTTTTCCAGGTAACTTATGTGGCCTGTGAGACCAATGTAAGGTGCATTGTTCAAATATACACTCATTATTTACAACACAATAACAGAACAAACTTTATCACTATTAGTTTGTGTATACACTTTGTTTACACAAACAAACAATACAAAACAATGTTTATTACTATTGTTCCATAATATATATACATATGTACAGTCACTAACCACGTTCCTAGAACTGCTGCAGCTTGTGGAACTCTTTGAAACATGGGTATATGCAGAGGGGCACTTCACACTCCTCACACATAAAACGAGTGTCTCTGCGTGTTTGTGGGCGTTTTGTGGTATGCATACATACATAACACCTCTTCTGAGCATTTTTCTTGGCAGTAGTAGGAGGCAGTTGTATGGGGTAGTGATCACCAGGCCTCATACGAGATGACGTCTGTGGGCGCTGGTCTATTGCAGGAGTTGCTCCTTTGTACTTTGCAATTATTTGTCTGATTACTGACAGGCAAAATTCACCATATTTTGGTGTTTTGTTGGTCTTCAACTTGTATATATTATAAGCATTTAGCATAGAGATATCAACAAGATGGAAAAAAAGTTTGATATACCACTTATAACTCTTGCGTACACAGTCTGCAAACCCAATCTGCAGGTCACATTTGTCCACTAAGCGCATATTGAGGTTGTAGTCCATGACAGCTGCAGGCTTTAGAATGGGTTCATTGGTCTCTCTGTTGTCCCTGCCACTGGGTATCATTTCGTTTGTGTGAACTGATGTCAACAATGTGACATCACGTTTGTCATGCCACCGAAATGCCATGATGTCATTGGCAGCAAAGGCTTGCACCTCACCTCTGCGAGTGCCAGCGTCGAACCTTGGCATATGTTTGCGATTACCACGCACTGTGCCACACACGTCTGTCAAGTTCACTCGCAAGAAATCACTGAGTAAGGGGCTTGTGTACCAGTTATCAGTAAATAACATATGCCCCTTGCCAAGATATGGTTCCATCATTGTTCGAACCACATCACCAGAGATACCCAATAACTTCATGGTATCTCTCAAAGTATTACTGCCAGTGTACACAATAATATCTAAAACAAGACCACTTCTGCAATCACACAGTACAAATAGCTTTATACCAAAGCGTTTCCTCTTGCTTGGTATATATTGCTTGAATGAGAGTCTGCCTTTGAATAAAATCAAGGACTCATCAATAACAAGCTTCCTGAAGGGATAAAAATACATGCAGCACTTTTGTTTCAGGTACATAAACACATTTCTTATCTTATATAACCTGTCGCTTCTGTCAGGGCTGGTTTTGTCTGAAAAGTGTAACATACGCAACAGTATCAGGAAACGATTGACACCTATAATGTCACTAAAACCTGGAGTTGAAATCAGGCGATCTGTTGTCCAGTATGTGGTGACAGTGTGCTTATACACATGTGGCATAAGCATTATTGTGGCAAAAAACAGGTACATCTCTGCCACAGTTGTCTCCTTCCACTTGTGTAGCCGTGATTTTGGTGAGAGAATTGTATTTGCCATGGTGTAATCACGGTATGTATTTGTTTCCCTGACAATGATGTCCATCAGGGGTTCATCGAAAAATAACTCAAAGCAGTCCAGTTCACTGGCATTGTTCCCAAGTGGACAAGATGGCTTTATTCCACTTTGTGTTTCATCAAAGTCATGGGGACTGGGAACAAACTCGTCACCGTCCTGCCAATCCCAGATGCGGTCTGCTGGTGGGGTCTGGATATTGTACCGTGGTTGTGGCTGTGCAGGTTGTGGTGGTGCAGGTTGTGGCAGTGTGGGGTAGGGTGAGGCTGGTTGTTCTGCTGAGTCAGCCGCGTGGCTAGTAGCGTGGCCCGGTGATGGTGCCACATGGGCCGTGCCACCCTCACTATCACCACCACTGCCTCCTCCCTCACTGTCACCATTCATACCCATCGTTACAATATCGTCATCTTCACTATCAGGTCGTGGTGTTGGGCCACGGGATGTGCTCCCAGAGTTTCTCCTTCCCCTTGGAACAACATATGAAACACTACCAGACCGCATGCTACGTCGTACATACTGGCGCTTCACTGGGGAATATTCACTCTCACTGTCACTAGAACTGCTTTCAATGACCTTGAAATCACTATCACTATCACTGCTATCATCAGGGTGTTGTACACGACCAAATAGTTTCCTCTTTCGTCCTGGTACACTCGAACGTGAACGTGAACAAGCCGGCACAGCACCAGAGGTCGAAGGTTGTGGGTCATCTGGGTTTTCGTCACTATTTACGTTATCCTGGGCACTTTTTTCGGTAACACTCACTTGAAAACCCTTGAATTCACTGTCACTGACACTTTCATCGCTGTTAGAGCTATCACTTTGGAACAAAAGACCTCCAATCCGCCGAGGAGTGAGGAACTTCTTACCGAGAGGCATGGTGAAAATGGACTGACAACATGGCGTTCCCACAATGCACCGCTAGGTCCCAGATTTTTTCACAGGGTGCACACCGACCACTGAGACCCATTCTCTCCCGTGTAGGCCTATCAGGCCTTTGGCGCTCGATTTGAAGCCGCTAGAATTTGTGCGTATAAATACGTCAGAAACATTGGCTCGTAAGACGTATTTATACGTCGGAAACAGTCAAAGGGTTAATAAATGATAGTGTAAACATGTTTTAAGGTATTTATATGCACTGACAATTAAAAAAAAGACTGATTTGCTTTAAGGCAATATTTGCTTTATGTCAGTGGTCTGGAACCTAACCAATATTAGTGAGATATGCCTGTACAGCATTTGTTATCTTTAATGCATACTCTGTTCACAGCCTTACCATTAAATAAACCGGCACATCTCCTGCCAAGAGAGACTAATGGATGTTCTGCCACTGGTTTTAAGTCATTATTCTGAAGCTCAGATACAGTGATTATATCACGTGAAAATTCATGCACATGGATCAGTTCCCCGGACTGTAGCCATGCCACTTCTCCTGGTTGATCCTCGAGTTCTTTCACCACTATTGGTGTCATATTAGGAACATCTATTTGGAACAGAAGAATAGCAGGGACTCTGAAACATTTTTGTTTCTTTTAGTAAAAAAGTTATACAGTATTACAAATACTGTACAAAAGCATTGCTATATATATAATGAACTAAGTAATACTGCTGTATATAGGTACTCCTCACTTCATGTACACTCTATGTGAATGTCTACTAGTTATACAGTGAAACCCCGCATAACGATTACCTCCGAATGCGACCAATTATGTAAGTGTATTTATGTAAGTGCGTTTGTACGTGTATGTTTGGGAGTCTGAAATGGACTAATCTACTTCACAATATTCCTTATGGGAACAAATTCGGTCAGTACTGGCACCTGAACATACTTCTGGAGTGAAAAAATATCGTTAACCGGGGGTCCACTGTACTAGTATACTCTTCAGTTTCTGAAAAAAAGCATTTGCTGAAAAAAAAAAATTGCTGAAAAAAAAAAAAATTTGCTGAAAAACAATTTTGCTGAAAAAAAAAAATTGCTGTGATAAAAAGAACTGGAGTAAGAATGAACAAAATACACACACACACAATTTAATAAACCTTATTTGGGAACTTAGAAACTACAAAACATCAATGTCTCATCATTTGACCTTATACTTTGTTTATATTCATATTCATATAGTTTATTTGGACTTGATACATAGTTGTACAAGGAATTATAGTACTAGTTGGGTGTACATGCCAAAAGCCCCTTGTATGCAGAGCATTATGGGCAGGTTTAAAATAACTTAAAATTAACAAGCAATGAAAGGTTCAGTGGTAGAAATTACAGTAAACAATTTACAATATGAAGTTCAAGTGAGTATTTGAAACAATGAAATTTGAACATTTCAGTGTTGAAGCATTATAGTTGTACAAACTTGTCACATTACAATGTGTAACAAACAAGATCATCAATTTACTATATGTTGTCTTGAAGTTTTAAGATTTAAGTAATTGGGAGAATTATTGGTAATGTTAAATATTGGTACTTCATCTGCGACATTATTATTTTTTTTTTTTTTGCATTTCATGCCTGAGATATTTTTTGTGGAGACTGTATACAGTGGAAGTAACCTGCTATACGCAATAAAAAATATGCTATGTGATCAGTATATTCTTGACAATGCCCCAAGGTCACCCAAACACAATAACACTGCTGATTCAATCTACAAACATGTATTTGTTTGGTGTGCTCATATTTGTTAGCACCCTAGATCAAATTGGCCAAGAGCTACAGATGCATTAATTACAATTTTGTCAAAGCATAGAAACAGAAATAATTCATGTTAAGTGCTAAACCCATGGGGGTCATTCAGGCCAAGATATGGTGGAGGCTTGGTTCTCCGTCTAAGCACGAGACAGATGTGCTTCCTGTTTGTACTCAACTGTTTTGTTAAAACAGAATCATATAAGCCACCACACTGGCTGTTTCCCACCAAGGTAGGATGCCACAAAAAGGAAATATTCACCATTAAAGGTGTCCCATACCTTGATCACTAGTGCTCTCAGCTCACACACTAAGGTCCATGGTTCGGTCAATGGTATGGGTGGAAACATTAGAATGTTTCATCACTACCATAATTACCATTTTCATAATTAAGAATATTACCAACACCACTACCACTACTGCCTCGATCCTCACTAGTACAGTATAACCACAACCAGTACTACAGGTATCACTACTACTACTGCAAATATCACCACTACTAATAATATAAATGTTACCATTGCTAGTACTACAACTATCACCACTACTAGTACCAAATATATTACCACTACTAGTACTACAACTATTACCACTACTAGAACTACATATATCACCACTACCAGTACCACAAATATTACCACTACAAGTACAACAAATATCACCATTACTAGTACCACAAATATTACCACTATCAGTATTACAATAATACCACTACTAATACCACAAATATTGCCACTACTAGTACTACAAATATTACCACTACTAATACCACAAATATTGCCACTATTAGTACTACAAATATTACCACTACTAGTACCACAAATATTGCCACTATTAGTACTACAAATATTACCACTACTAGTACCACAAATATTACCACTATTAGTACTACAAATATTACCACTACTAGTACCACAAATATTACCACTACTAGTGCTACAAATATCACCACTACTAGTACTACAAATATTACCACTATTAGTATCACAAATATTACCACTACTAGTACCACAAATATTACCAATACTAGTACCACAAATATTGCCATTACTAGTACTACAAATATTAACACTATTAGTACCACAAATATTACTAATACAGTACTACAATTACCAATACTAGAACTACAAGTATCACAACTAGTACTACAAATATCACAACTAGTACTACAACTATCACAACTAGTACTACAAGTATCACAACTAGTACTACAAATATTACCACTATTAGTACTACAAATATTACCAGTATTACTACTACAAATATTATCACTACTACTACTACTACAAATATTACCACTATTAGTACTACAATTATTACCACTATTAGTACTACAAATATTACCATCACTAGTACTACAAATATTACCACTACTAGTACTACAACTACCACCACTACTAGTACCACAAATATTACCACTATTAGTACTACAAATATTACCACTATTAGTACTGCAAATATCACCACTACTAGTACCACAAATATTACCACTATTAGTACCACAAATATTACCACTATTAGTACTACAAATATTACCACTATTAGTACTACAAATATTACCACTAGTAATGCTACAAATATCACTACTACTACAAATATTACTAACACAGTACTACAATTACCAATACTAGTACTACAAGTATCACAACTAGTACTACAAGTATCACAACTAGTACTACAAGCATCACAACTAGTACTACAAGTATCACAACTAGTACTACAAGTATCACAACTAGTACTACAAGTATCACAACTAGTACTACAAGTATCACAACTAGTACTACAAGTATCACAACTAGTACTACAAGTATCACAACTAGTACTACAAGTATCACAACTAGTACTACAAGTATCACAACTAGTACTACAAGTATCACAACTAGTACTACAAGTATCACAACTAGTACTACAAGTATCACAACTAGTACTACAAGTATCACAACTAGTACTACAAGTATCACAACTAGTACTACAAGTATCACAACTAGTACTACAAGCATCACAACTAGTACTACAAGTATCACAACTAGTACTACAAGTATCACAACTAGTACTACAAGTATCACAACTAGTACTACAAGTATCACAACTAGTACTACAAGTATCACTGGATAATCTTCCAGAAGATCTATCAAATACAAAGGAAGAAAATGCTTCCCCACAGAAGCAAAGCGATAATGTACCAGTTGGGCGGTTCCCTCGATTTCACCGTCAACCCCAGAGGTCAAGAATATAACGCAATGTTAAAGCTTCTCAACCCACCACCACCACCACTCGGCAGCCTGAGAGACAGATCGTCTACCAGGAAATCCCTGACCCTCTGTGGCTTGAGTTAAAGCCACTCGAAAAGCCTAAGGCTGAAGCCGTGAAGAAGGATACTGGTGCCTCCAGTACCTTGGGTACCAAGGATGACCCTTCTAAATACCAACGCAAACCCAAGAAAAAGAAGCCCAAAAACAATCAGAATACCCAAAAATCTTCAGGAAGTCGGGACAAAAATGGAAAAGGAAATGGCGTTGCTGCAAATAAACCTAAGAAGAAAAAACCTTGAGCAGGCTTCAGCAGAGGATTGAAGGAATGGAATGACTGAGCGCAAGGCTTAGTAAAAAAAAAAAACTCAATAGGCAGCCACCTCCACGTAGTGAGTTCTGGGTGTTTAGTATGACTCTTCATAACTCACTTTTTTCTTTGTTTTTCTTACCTTCCTTTTTTTTCCTATACTTATTGTCTTTTACCTCTCCTTCTTCGCTTTCATGTTTTTATCTCACCCTCCTTATCCCCCTTTTTCTTCTTCCTCCCCATTTATCTTCTTGTTCTTCTTAGTACAAATAGGAAGTTGATCTATCTGGTGTGCAGCAGACAATCAAACCTAGTCTTGTTCTGAATGACCTACATGACCTTAGTGCTTAACACCGATTATTATTATTTATTTCTCATTCCATCTTCTCCTCTTTTTTCTTTTAACTTTCGATAACTGGACTTAGTTATATATTCTTCAATAGTTATATTTATTTGTCATGTTCGACTGCCATCCTTCATGTTGACCATCAGTGTTTTGCTACGAATGTTGTTCCACACGATGCTGGTAACAGTGTCAGTAGCTATATGTTGCTATTGCGGCTATATCACCACTAACACCATCACTGATGCCTACCATCACTACCACAATCACTACCCTCATCAACACCATCACTGCTGCTCACTATCACTATCCTTAAGACTGACCTAATTTGCCCAAAATACTCTGCATAACAAAGGGCTTTCTGTGTAGTAGTATGTCATGTCAGCTAGGCCTATATACCTTGTACATGTACTTTTAGGAATAAAGATTATCATTATTATTGTACATTCATAGTTATCCTGCACTCATCATTCATTCAACTGCAATTCATTCTTTGCAATCACATCATTCATTCAATAGCTATCTTGCAATCACATCATTCATGAATAGCTATCTTATAATCACACTTCAAATGACTCTGAAAATTGCAACACCCCCACCTCTCCTTTGGAGTGCAGGCACTGCACCTCTCACCTATGGAATTTATGAAACCTCAGTTATATGTACTAATGGGGGTAGGGGGTCCGGTAATGGTAAATGTTCATTAAATGTGAATGATGAGATTGCTTTTCCATGATCATAACAACAATGAACAATTCTATAGGCAACGGACTTTGTCAATTTTACCTGAAATTCTTTAAATCAAAGTTTTACTGTAGTCTGGATAACCTGTTTCCCATCTTGCTCCCACTCCAACAGCACTTTAATCCCTCAGAGACTTGTCTCCTCTCACTGTGACCTAACATGCTAACACTTCAAATCATCTTCATACAAATGCACAATCCAGGGCAGCATGGGTTTAGTGCAAATCCCTCCTGCCTTTCACAATTGCTAGATCATTACTATGCAATCCTGGATGCTCTGGAAGATAAGCTAAATGCAAATATACTACAGGTACAATATCGATTTTCCAGAACCTTTGGTTCCAAAGCCTTTCCGGATTACTGCTTTTCCGCCTTCAGAGAGCGCAGTATTCCTTGGTCTTGGGGTTGGATAAGTGACATACATTTTGGTGGTAAATACACTGCCGTGGGAATTTCAAGTTCCTGATCATAAATTTGTATGGTTCAGGACCATTACTGCTCGGAAAATCGATGTTGTACCTGTATATGCAGATTTTGCAAAAACATTCAACAAGTGCGACCATTTCGTGACTGCACACAAAATGTGTGCATATGGGGATATTGGGCAGATGGATATTTAACTTCTTAACAAACAGAACCCAGAGAGTACATGAAGTAGTAAACAGAGTTAAGTCAGAAGTTGTCTCAGTGAAAAGCTCTGTTTCTTAAGGCACAGTATTTTCCCTACTTCTCTTTCTCATTCTTATATCCAACATTGACAAGGACATAAACCGTAGCACTGTAACATCCTTTGCCAATGACGCCAAAATCTCTTGAGGGTGGCATCCATTAACCCTTTGAGGGTCCGTCCCGTAGATCTACGGCTTTACGTTCAGGGTCCAAACCGTAGATCTACGTCATGAGCTCAGCTCACTCTGATAAACTGTAAGTGGTACATTTGGGCCTAGATATGAGAGAATACATCTATGTGGTATGTGTGCACCACATAAAACAGATCCTGCAGCACACTGTGTATAATGAGAGAAAAAAACTGAAATCATGATTTTTCGATTAAAACAGCGACTTTGCAGTGTTTTTTCGTATGTTTTTACAGTTCTATTTGCGATTTCTTGGTCTCATTTGATAGAATGGAAGACATATTACAGAAATAGAGATGATTTTGATTGGTTTTCGCACTGGAAATGGCTTGAAACTGAGCTCAAAGTAGCAGAAATGTTAAATTTTTGCCGATATTCAAGAGTAAACAAACGACCTCACACGTCTAATGCATGCCAGCTGGTGGGTCTAATATGCATTCACAAATATGGTGATGATATTTATACAATTATTACAGTATTGCATAACAGTAAATTTTCTATTTTTTGGTGTGAATAAAAATTCATGTGAATAAAAAATCAAAATGGAATTTATTTGTAAAGCCTCAAAACGTAACTAATGAACAGAGGAAATGTTAGTTTAGTTCCAGGAATACCTACATTGTTTATTCTGGACCCTATTTTGAAATTGGAATATTTTGAACTTTGTGTTAAATTGGCCAAATTATCAATTTCCGATCACTTTATTTTGTAGTTGAAACAGTTGACTTGGTGATTTCTTGTGCTCAATTGATAGAATAGAAGTAATACTAGTGAAATAGCTAAGAATTTGGTTGACTGGAATAATGTAATTGGCCTAAAATGGGAGTCAAAGTCGGCAAAATCGCCGATTCGTAAATATCGGTGACACATCAAAATTCGCGAGAGCATAATTTCATCAATTTTCCATCAAATTTCGTACTTTTTGTTTTATTACCTTCACAAAAAGATTCTCTACCATTTCATAAGAAAAAATAACAAATTTTTTTTTTTTGAAAATTCTTGGACACTGGGGCACCTGGTACTTCAGATTTGGGCCTTGGACCCTGAAGGGGTTAAAGACACAGCAAATCTTCAGGTGGACATATTCAAGTCTTCCAGTGGGCCTCAGACAAAAATATGATGTTAAACAAGGATAAGTTTTAGTTGCTCTGCTACTGAAGAATGAGGAAATAAAGACTTAACAGAGTAGAGGACAAACTCAAATCCCTCAACAGAGCAAAATTCCCAAGTGCAAGACTTGGAAATATTGATGTCAGTAGATCTCACATTCAAGAATCACAATAATGCTGTCACTTATACAGCACAAAACATGATAGGCTGGATAACTAGAACTTTCAAGACAAGAGATGGTGAACCAATGATGCTACTCAAGTCAATTGTTCTCTCTAGGCTAGAATACTGCTGTATACTAATGGCCTCCTTCAGGGTGAGAATACTGAGCTTGAAAATGTACAGAGAATGTTTGCTGCCTACATATACAGCCTCTCCTCACTTAATGAGAGAGTTCTGTTCCTAAGACCACATCAGTAAATGAATTAGTCGCTAAGTGAGGATCATACTATAATGGTAGTGGGTTTGTGTCAACCATCTTTGATATTGTTTTAATGTTACCTTTGCACCATTTATAACATTTCTGGTTTAGTTTTAAATGTTTATACAGTAGTGTACTGTAAATTGTAAAAAACAGAACAGAGGAAATAAGCTCTAATATACATTATTTAGGTATGCATATTGGTCAGAGAGCCTGTCATAAGTCCAAATCATTGGTAAATGAGTACATCGCTAAGTGAGGAGAGGCTGTACTCAATCAAGCATCGGAACTACTAGGAACACCTGGAGTCCCTTCAACTGCATTCCTTGGATTTTTTTAAATACTCCAGTCATCTCCCACTGAGGCAGGGTGACTCAATAAATAAGCCACTTTCACACACTCATTCAATTATCATCTTGCCAGAAGCACAGAACATTAAAGTTCAGATGACCTTCCAAGTCACAACATCCCCACTCTGCCAGAGCGCAAGCACTATACTTCTTACCTCCAGGACTCGGGTCTAGGTAACTGGTTTCACTGAATCCCTTCATAAATGTTACCTTGCTCACACTCCAACAGCACATCAAACCATATAAACTACCCCTTGCCTCCACTCACTCCTATCTAACACACTCACACAAGCCTGTTGGATATCTAAGCCCCTAGCACTTAAAACTTCCTTTACTCCCACCACAACCTTTCCCAGAATGACCCCTAGCCTCCTTCCCTCCACCCAAGCTTTATACTCCCTCCTAGCCATCCAACTTTTTTCCATCCTCTCTAAATGTCCAAACAACCATAGTAACCCCTGTTCACTCCTCTGATTATTACTTCTGGTAAGCCCACACCTTTTAATCTCTGAATTCTCTGCATAATATTCACACTACACATTGCCCACAAAAATGGCACATCCACTGCCTTCATGCCTTACACCCATATAAAAAGTGCTGGTACCATTATACTCTAGTATATTCCCCTTTTTGCTTACATAGATAAACTTCTTTCCCCCTGTCTATTCTATGGTTCACCTCACTTTTCATAGACTTACTTGCTGACATGTCCATTCCCAAATATCAAAATATATTCACAACCTCAAAACCCCCTCCCTCTAGTCTGCTATATAATTTTTCTTTGCTTAAATATTTTATTACTCCCATTAACTTGCTTTTCTCGATGTCAATTTTTTATTTTCTTCTTTTACAGACACTACCTACCTTCTTCACAAATCTTCATAACTTTTCTTCAGAATCTCCCCAAAGAACTACGTCAGCAGCAAAGAGTAGCCCCCTTATCAAGTGCACAGAATTCGGTAATGCGGCCAATTTTATATGAAATTCAACATACTACAGTATAAACAATACTGTAGTCCAAAAATGAACACTATAGGCATTGCATCTACTAAAGCAGCCTTTCCTCTGTTCATTGGTCACATTCCCAGGCCTCTCCTGTGTGACGCTTGCCCTTCATTTTAAATCCACATTCAGTACCTGATCAGCCGGGCTATGGTTTGTATGTTGCTCTGCATGCGGCCAACAGTAACAGCCTGGTTGATTAGACCTTGATCTACCAGGAGGCCTGGTCACAGACTGGGCCACAGGGGTGTTGATCCCCAAAACCCTCTACAGGTAACTGTGAAATCCTTTAATCACATACCTCTCCCTCAGTCATGGTGACATAACATATCCCTGTCTAAGACCTATTTTTACTGGAAAGTACTCTCCTTCTCTCCTGCATATCCTAATCTAAGCATCACTTTCCAAATAATATTCTTTATCACTTTTAGTAACCTAATTGCTTATTCTATCTGCCACATTCCTCACCTAACCACACAAGACTTTATAAATCCATAATTTTAACTATTTCTTAGTTTTATCTGCCTTTTCTCAATGAGGAAGTGGAAAAAAATCCTTCCTCCATAAGCCATGCATGTCATAAGAGGGGAAAAAAAGCTTTTTTTTTTATATATACATGTATAGTAATTTATACAGGAGAAGGGGCTAACTCAACAGGCTTATTTCCCTATAATTCTTACTATAAGTCTTGTCCCTCTTTACCTTATACAACAAAACTAGAGATGCTTTCTGCCAACCCATATGTGCTTTCCCTTCTTTCGTGCACATACAAGAGGTCTCACTTTACAGCACTTCACTTTATGGGGTTTTGATAATACAGGTTTTTTCAATTACACCCATTCTTCATTTATTCAGAACAGACTTCCTACATTAAATATATTCACCACTCACTATAAGTTAAGGAGGAAAATATTTTAAAAAAGTAATGTGTGTTGTGTATATGCATTTTTTAGGCCTGGTTCTATTACTCAGTTAATATATGATAGTGTAAACATGTTTTCATGCTTCTATATGTATTATTTATTATTTTTTTATTATCACACTGGCCTATTCCCACCAAGGCAGGGTGGCCCGAAAAAGAAAAACTTTCACCATCATTCACTCCATCACTGTCTTGCCAGAAGGGTGCTTTACACTACAGTTTTTAAACTGCAACATTAACACCCCTCCTTCAGAGTGCAGGCACTGTACTTCCCATCTCCAGGACTCAAGTCCGGCCTGCCGGTTTCCCTGAACCCCTTCATAAATGTTACTTTGCTCACACTCCAACAGCATGTCAAGTATTAAAAACCATTTGTCTCCATTCACTCCTATCAAACACGCTCATGCATGCCTGCTGGAAGTCCAAGCCCCTCGCACACAAAACCTCCTTTACCCCCTACCTCCAACCTTTCCTAGGCCGACCCCTACCCTGCCTTCCTTCCACTACAGACTGATACACTCTTGAAGTCATTCTGTTTCGCTCCATTCTCTCTACATGTCTGAACCACCTCAACAACCCTTCCTCAGCCCTCTGGACAACAGTTTTGGTAATCCCGCACCTCCTAACTTCCAAACTACGAATTCTCTGCATTATATTCACACCACACATTGCTCTGAGACATGACATCTCCACTGCCTCCAGCCTTCTCCTCGCTGCAACATTCATCACCCATGCTTCACACCCATATAAGAGCGTTGGTAAAACTATACTCTCATACATTCCCCTCTTTGCCTCCAAGGACAAAGTTCTTTGTCTCCACAGACTCCTAAGTGCACCACTCACTCTTTTTCCCCTCATCAATTCTATGATTCACCTCATCTTTCATAGACCCATCCGCTGACACGTCCACTCCCAAATATCTGAATACATTCACCTCCTCCATACTCTCTCCCTCCAATCTGATATCCAATCTTTCATCACCTAATCTTTTTGTTATCCTCATAACCTTACTCTTTCCTGTATTCACCTTTAATTTTCTTCTTTTGCACACCCTACCAAATTCATCCACCAATCTCTGCAACTTCTCTTCAGAATCTCCCAAGAGCACAGTGTCATCAGCAAAGAGCAGCTGTGACAACTCCCACTTTGTGTGTGATTCTTTATCTTTTAACTCCATGCCTCTTGCCAAGACCCTCGCATTTACTTCTCTTACAACCCCATCTATAAATATATTAAACAACCACGGTGACATCACACATCCTTGTCTAAGGCCTACTTTTACTGGGAAATAATTTCCCTCTTTACTACATGCTCTAACTTGAGCCTCACTATCCTCGTAAAAACTCTTCACTGCTTTCAGTAACCTACCTCCTACACCATACACTTGCAACATCTGCCACATTGCCCCCCTATCCACCCTGTCATACGCCTTTTCCAAATCCATAAATGCCACAAAGACCTCTTTAGCCTTATCTAAATACTGTTCACTTATATGTTTCACTGTAAACACCTGGTCCACACACCCCCTACCTTTCCTAAAGCCTCCTTGTTCATCTGCTATCCTATTCTCAGTCTTACTCTTAATTCTTTCAATAATAACTCTACCATACACTTTACCAGGTATACTCAGCAGACTTATCCCCCTATAATTTTTGCACTCTCTTTTATCCCCTTTGCCTTTATACAAAGGAACTATGCATGCTCTCTGCCAATCCCTAGATACCTTACCCTCTTCCATACATTTATTAAATAATTGCACCAACCACTCCAAAACTATATCCCCACCTGCTTTTAACATTTCTATCTTTATCCCATCAATCCCGGCTGCCTTACCCCCTTTCATTTTACCTACTGCCTCACGAACTTCCCCCACACAACTAGCTCTTCTTCACTCCTACAAGATGTTATTCCTCCTTGTCCTATACACGAAATCACAGCTTCCCTATCTTCATCAACATTTAACAATTCCTCAAAATATTCCCTCCATCTTCCCAATACCTCTAACTCTCCATTTAATAACTCTCCTCTCCTATTTTTAACTGACAAATCCATTTGTTCTCTAGGCTTTCTTAACTTGTTAATCTCACTCCAAAACTTTTTCTTATTTTCAACAAAATTTGTTGATAACATCTCACCCACTCTCTCATTTGCTCTCTTTTTACATTGCTTCACCACTCTCTTAACCTCTCTCTTTTTCTCCATATACTCTTCCCTCCTTGCATCACTTCTACTTTGTAAAAACTTCTCATATGCTAACTTTTTCTCCCTTACTACTCTCTTTACATCATCATTCCACCAATTGCTCCTCTTCCCTCCCGCACCCACTTTCCTGTAACCACAAACTTCTGCTGAACACTCTAACACTACATTTTTAAACCTACCCCATACCTCTTCGACCCCATTGCCTATGCTCTCATTAGCCCATCTATCCTCCAATAGCTGTTTATATCTTACCCTAACTGCCTCCTCTTTTAGTTTATAAACCTTCACCTCTCTCTTCCCTGATGCTTCTATTCTCCTTGTATCCCATCTACCTTTTAATCTCAGTGTAGCTACAACTAGAAAGTGATCTGATATATCTGTGGCCCCTCTATAAACATGTACATCCTGAAGTCTACTCAACAGTCTTTTATCTACCAATACATAATCCAACAAACTACTGTCATTTTGCCCTACATCATATCTTGTATACTTATTTATCCTCTTTTTCTTAAAATATGTATTACCTATAACTAAACCCCTTTCTATACAAAGTTCAATCAAAGGGCTCCCATTATCATTTACTCCTGGCACCCCAAACTTACCTACCACACCCTCTCTAAAAGTTTCTCCTACTTTAGCATTCAGGTCCCCTACCACAATTACTCTCTCACTTGGTTCAAAGGCTCCTATACATTCACTTAACATCTCCCAAAATCTCTCTCTCTCCTCTGCATTCCTCTCTTCTCCAGGTGCATACACGCTTATTATGACCCACTTCTTGCATCCAACCTTTACTTTAATCCACATAATTCTTGAATTTACACATTCATATTCTCTTTTCTCCTTCCATAACTGATCATTTAACATTACTGCTACCCCTTCCTTTGCTCTAACTCTCTCAGATACTCCAGATTTAATCCCATTTATTTCCCCCCACTGAAACTCCCCTACCCCCTTCAGCTTTGTTTCACTTAGGGCCAGGACATCCAACTTCTTTTCATTCATAACATCAGCAATCATCTGTTTCTTGTCATCCGCACTACATCCACGCACATTTAAGCATCCCAGTTTTATAAAAAGCAATGTTTCACTTCACAGCAGTAGTCTGGAACCTGAGCTGCTGTAAAGTGGGGCCTGTCTGTACTGGATAAATACACCAACCAATCTAAAACTATAGTCCATCTACTTTTAACATCTCAAACTTAATCTCATCTGCCCCAGCTGCTAAATTCCTTCTCATTCTACATGCTGCCTTGTACACTTTCCCCACACTCACTTCACATTCCTCATGCAGTTCATGAATTGTACTGATCACATGTGGGTGAATGTATAATGCATATAAAGTGGACCCCCGGTTTACGACATTATTTCATTCCAGAAGTATGTTCAGGTGCCAGTACTGACCGAATTTGTTCCCATAAGGAATATTGTGAATTAGATTAGTCCATTTTAGACCCCCAAACATACACATACAAACGCACTTACATAAATACACTTACATAATGGGTCGCATTGGGAGCTGATCGTAAACCGGGGGTCCACTGTACTGAAGTACCAATAAAAATATAACATCACATAATAGCATATTCACATTAGCCAAATATGCATATAGTGAGGGGAACCTGTATTTATATTTTCTAGTTTAAGAAAGTTAGATATGGTGGCTCGACACCTATCCACATTAGGCCACAAGTTCTTAACAAACATAATTAAAAAATGGATAATTTATAAGTTTCAGGATATTATTATTATTGGGTCATGACTTATCTGCAGTAACAGATGTGTGATTATCTGCAGTAACAGATGTGTGATTATCTATAGTAAGAAATGTGTAATTATCTGCAGTAAGAGATATGTGATTATCTGCAGTAAGAAATGTGTGATTATCTGCAGTAAGAGATGAGTGATTATCTGCAGTAAGAGATGTGTGATTATCTGCAGTAACAGATGTGATTATCTGCAGTAAGAGATGAGTGATTATCTGCAGTAACAGATGTGTGATTATCTGCAGTAAGAGATGTGTGATTATCTGCAGTAAGAGATGTGTGATTATCTGCAGTAACAGATGTGATTATCTGCAGTAAGAGATGAGTGATTATCTGCAGTAAGAGATGTGTGATTATCTGCAGTAAGAGATGTGTGATTATCTGCAGTAACAGATGTGATTATCTGCAGTAAGAGATGAGTGATTATCTGCAGTAAGAGATGTGTGATTATCTGCAGTAAGAGATGTGTGATTATCTGCAGTAAGAGATGTGTGATTATCTGCAGTAAGAGATGTGTGATTATCTGCAGTAAGAGATGTGTGATTATCTGCAGTAAGAGATGTGTGATTATCTGCAGTAAGAGATGTGATTATCTGCAGTAAGAGATGTGTGATTATCTGCAGTAAGAGATGTGTGATTATCTGCAGTAAGAGATGTGTGATTATCTGCAGTAACAGATGTGATTATCTGCAGTAAGAGAAGAGTGATTATCTGCAGTAACAGATGTGTGTAAAGGAGGTTTTGTGGGTAAGGGGCTTGGACTTCCAGCAAGCGTGCGTGAGCGTGTTAGATAGGAGTGAATGGAGACGAATGGTACTTGGGACCTGACGATCTGTTGGAGTGTGAGCAGGGTAATATTTAGTGAAGGGATTCAGGGAAACCGGTTATTTTCATATAGTCGGACTTGAGTCCTGGAAATGGGAAGTACAATGCATGCACTTTAAAGGAGGGGTTTGGGATATTGGCAGTTTGGAGGGATATGTTGTGTATCTTTATATGTGTATGCTTCTAGACTGTTGTATTCTGAGCACCTCTGCAAAAACAGTGATAATGTGCGAGTGTGGTGAAAGTGTTGAATGATGATGAAAGTATTTTTCTTTTTGGGGATTTTCTTTCTTTTTTGGGTCACCCTGCCTCGGTGGGAGACGGCCGACTTGTTGAAAAAAAAAAAAAAAAAAAAAAAACAGATGTGTGATTATCTGCAGTAAGAGATGTGTGATTATCTGCAGTATGAGATGTATGATTATTTGCAGTAAGAGATGTGTGATTATCTGCAGTAAGAGATGTGTGATTATCTACAGTAACAGATGTGATTATCTGCAGTAAGAGATGAGTGATTATCTGCAGTAACAGATGTGTGATTATCTGCAGTAAGAGATGTGTGATTATCTGCAGTATGAGATGTATGATTATCTGCAGTAAGAGATGTGTGATTATCTGCAGTAACATATGTGTGATGGCACTGTGAGTCAAAAGTCAGGTGAAGGGGGTCATAAACTAGGTTACGAGGAAAATTACACAACAATTAAGGAATAAAGCTATGCCAATGAATGAAAAAAATGCATGAAAAGTGAACAAGAGATTCAAAAGGCTTGAGTAATGAGGTTGTTAAAGAAGTGAATAATAAGGTGTTGGGAAAAAGTGAGGAAGTAAAAGATAGCGAATTAAATACAAGGTGGGAGTTATCACGTATGTTTTTACCAATGAGACTTCTTTTGGGAGATTCCAAAGAAACGTTGCAAAGATTGGTTGAAGAATTTGGGAGGGTATGTAAAAGAAGGAAAGTGTAAGTATACATAGGACAGAGAAAGTTAAAGTAGAAAAAATCTAGGTATTGAAAGATTGGATATTGCATTGGAGAGATGAAGAATGGATGAAGTGGATGCGTTCAGATAACTGGGAGCAGACCATAGAACATAAAAGGAAAAAGAAAAGGTGAGTGATATGTTGAGGCATGTGTAGAGATGAACTTTATATAAGGAGGCAGAAGAGGGAGTGTGGTTACCAGAGTACAGTGATGCCAACAATGTTACATGGCACAGGTTGAGGAGGCTGGAGGCAGTGGATATGTTGTATCTGAGGGTAATGTGTGATGCAAATGTTATTCAAAGAATTTGGAGTTTGGAGACTAGGAGGTGTGGGGTAACTAAAAGTATTAATCAGAGGGCTGAAGAGGGGCTGTTAAGGTGGTTTATACAGTTAGAGAGGATGAAGAAAAATAGGATGACAAGAAGGGCACATAAATCTGGGGTGGAGAAAAGGGGTAGGAGTTGTCCCAGGTAGGATTAGAGAGAGGGGGGTTACTGAGGTTTTGAGTATGAGGGATTGGACATCCAGAAGGCTTGCACAAGTGTGTTAGATCGGAGTGGAGGCAAGTGGGTTTTATGATTAGATGTACAACTGGGATGTGATGGAGGTAACATTCATGAAGGGGGGTCAGAAAACTGGTTAGCCAGACTTGAGTCCCGGAGGTGGATAGTAAGTGCCCACATTCTGAAGGAGGGGTGGGGATGTTGCAGTTCCCAAAGTCGGTGAGAAACGGTATGTGTGTTAAAAATTAAAATATAATGTATTTATTAATTTATCTAATTTTACTTACCTAAGTATTAAAATTACAAAAGTTAACTACAAATAAACATAATTAAAATTAAATGTAATTTGCTAAAGTCTAAGATAAAGTCAAGATGGAAATCTAAACACATATGCAGTATAATGTGATCCTTTATTGACTACGTTTCGCCCACACAGTGGGCTTTTTCAAGTCACAAACAGAAGTTCTGTTTGTGACTTGAAAAAGCCCACTGTGTGGGCAAAACGTAGTCAATACAGGATCACATTATACTGCATATGTGTTTATATTTCCATTGTGTCGGTATTCTATACCATTTATTTCCATAAAGTCAAGATAAAAAAAAGTTATTCAGCTGCTGTTTCTCAAGAAAGCAATGTAACCCAGGGATAAAAAGAGAGAGTATAGTGTATTACCTGTCTAGCACTACAGCCACAATATGTTGCGTTGCATTTATGGAGCGTACAGCAAAATGCTTGACACCTGGGAAATCAGGAAGGAATTTCTTGAATGACTCAGATTTTTCATTCTGTTTCCTATCCTCTTCATACATGTGTAAGAGATCACACGGTGTGTATTCTCTGGTGTCCAGCTCAGCCAAACACTCTCCTTGCAAATAATCCCAAAGTATTAGGGTTCCATCCTGAAACAAAGAGAGAGCTAAATTTATGAAACATTCTTATGCATTTATTTTTTTTTTTTTTTATTATCACACTGGCCGATTCCCACCAAGGCAGGGTGGCCCGAAAAAGAAAAACTTTCACCATCATTCACTCCATCACTGTCTTGCCAGAAGGGTGCTTTACACTACAGTTTTTAAACTGCAACATTAACACCCCTCCTTCAGAGTGCAGGCACTGTACTTCCCATCTCCAGGACTCAAGTCCGGCCTGCCGGTTTCCCTGAACCCCTTCATAAATGTTACTTTGCTCACACTCCAACAGCACGTCAAGTATTAAAAACCATTTGTCTCCATTCACTCCTATCAAACACGCTCATGCATACCTGCTGGAAGTCCAAGCCCCTCGCACACAAAACCTCCTTTACCCCCTCTCTCCAACCTTTCCTAGGCCGACCCCTACCCCGCCTTCCTTCCACTACAGACTGATACACTCTTGAAGTCATTCTGTTTCGCTCCATTCTCTCTACATGTCCGAACCACCTCAACAACCCTCCCTCAGCCCTCTGGACAACAGTTTTGGTAATCCCGCACCTCCTCCTAACTTCCAAACTACGAATTCTCTGCATTATATTCACACCACACATTGCCCTCAGACATGACATCTCCACTGCCTCCAGCCTTCTCCTCGCTGCAACATTCATCACCCATGCTTCACACCCATATAAGAGCGTTGGTAAAACTATACTCTCATACATTCCCCTCTTTGCCTCCAAGGACAAAGTTCTTTGTCTCCACAGACTCCTAAGTGCACCACTCACTCTTTTTCCCTCATCAATTCTATGATTCACCTCATCTTTCATAGACCCATCCGCTGACACGTCCACTCCCAAATATCTGAATACATTCACCTCCTCCATACTCTCTCCCTCCAATCTGATATTCAATCTTTCATCACCTAATCTTTTTGTTATCCTCATAACCTTACTCTTTCCTGTATTCACCTTTAATTTTCTTCTTTTGCACACCCTACCAAATTCATCCACCAATCTCTGCAACTTCTCTTCAGAATCTCCCAAGAGCACAGTGTCATCAGCAAAGAGCAGCTGTGACAACTCCCACTTTGTGTGTGATTCTTTATCTTTTAACTCCACGCCTCTTGTCAAGACCCTCGCATTTACTTCTCTTACAACCCCATCTATAAATATATTAAACAACCACGGTGACATCACACATCCTTGTCTAAGGCCTACTTTTACTGGGAAATAATTTCCCTCTTTCCTACATACTCTAACTTGAGCCTCACTATCCTCGTAAAAACTCTTCACTGCTTTCAGTAACCTACCTCCTACACCATACACTTGCAACATCTGCCACATTGCCCCCCTATCCACCCTGTCATACGCCTTTTCCAAATCCATAAATGCCACAAAGACCTCTTTAGCCTTATCTAAATACTGTTCACTTATATGTTTCACTGTAAACACCTGGTCCACACACCCCCTACCTTTCCTAAAGCCTCCTTGTTCATCTGCTATCCTATTCTCCGTCTTACTCTTAATTCTTTCAATAATAACTCTACCATACACTTTACCAGGTATACTCAGCAGACTTATCCCCCTATAATTTTTGCACTCTCTTTTATCCCCTTTGCCTTTATACAAAGGAACTATGCATGCTCTCTGCCAATCCCTAGGTACCTTACCCTCTTCCATACATTTATTAAATAATTGCACCAACCACTCCAAAACTATATCCCCACCTGCTTTTAACATTTCTATCTTTATCCCATCAATCCCGGCTGCATTTATTATACTATACAAATATAGAAGTGGGTCATAATAAGCGTGTATGCACCTGGAGAAGAGAGGAATGCAGAGGAGAGAGAGAGATTTTGGGAGATGTTAAGTGAATGTATATTAGCCTTTGAACCAAGTGAGAGAGTAATTGTGGTAGGGGACCTGAATGCTAAAGTAGGAGAAACTTTTAGAGAGGGTGTGGTAGGTAAGTTTCGGGTGCCAGGTGTAAATGATAATGGGAGCCCTTTGATTGAACTTTGTATAGAAAGGGGTTTAGTTATAGGTAATACATATTTTAAGAAAAAGAGGATAAATAAGTATACAAGATATGATGTAGGGCAAAATGACAGTAGTTTGTTGGATTATGTATTGGTAGATAAAAGACTGTTGAGTAGACTTCAGGATGTACATGTTTATAGAGGGGCCACAGATATATCAGATCACTTTCTAGTTGTAGCTACACTGAGAGTAAAAGGTAGATGGGATACAAGGAGAATAGAAGCATCAGGGAAGAGAGAGGTGAAGGTTTATAAACTAAAAGAGGAGGCAGTTAGGGAAAGATATAAACAGCTATTGGAGGATAGATGGGCTAATGAGAGCATAGGCAATGGGGTCGAAGAGGTATGGGGTAGGTTTAAAAATGTAGTGTTAGAGTGTTCAGCAGAAGTTTGTGGTTACAGGAAAGTGGGTGCAGGAGGGAAGAGGAGCGATTGGTGGAATGATGATGTAAAGAGAGTAGTAAGGGAGAAAAAGTTAGCATATGAGAAGTTTTTACAAAGTAGAAGTGATGCAAGGAGGGAAGAGTATATGGAGAAAAAGAGAGAGGTTAAGAGAGTGGTGAAGCAATGTAAAAAGAGAGCAAATGAGAGAGTGGGTGAGATGTTATCAACAAATTTTGTTGAAAATAAGAAAAAGTTTTGGAGTGAGATTAACAAGTTAAGGAAGCCTAGACAACAAATGGATTTGCCAGTTAAAAATAGGAGAGGAGAGTTATTAAATGGAGAGTTAGAGGTATTGGGAAGATGGAGGGAATATTTTGAGGAATTGTTAAATGTTGATGAAGATAGGGAAGCTGTGATTTCGTGTATAGGGCAAGGAGGAATAACATCTTGTAGGAGTGAGGAAGAGCCAGTTGTGAGTGTGGGGGAAGTTCGTGAGGCAGTAGGTAAAATGAAAGGGGGTAAGGCAGCCGGGATTGATGAGATAAAGATAGAAATGTTAAAAGCAGGTGGGGATATAGTTTTGGAGTGGTTGGTGCAATTATTTAATAAATGTATGAAAGAGGGTAAGGTACCTAGGGATTGGAAGAGAGCATGCATAGTTCCTTTGTATAAAGGCAAAGGGGACAAAAGAGAGTGCAAAAATTATAGGGGGATAAGTCTGTTGAGTATACCTGGTAAAGTGTATGGTAGAGTTATTATTGAAAGAATTAAAAGTAAGACTGAGAATAGGATAGCAGATGAACAAGGAGGCTTTAGGAAAGGTA
This sequence comes from Cherax quadricarinatus, assembly GCF_038502225.1. Taxonomy (NCBI): domain Eukaryota; kingdom Metazoa; phylum Arthropoda; class Malacostraca; order Decapoda; family Parastacidae; genus Cherax; species Cherax quadricarinatus. The sequence continues at coordinate 6,826,157 of NC_091376.1, forward strand.
GGGGGTGTGTGGACCAGGTGTTTACAGTGAAACATATAAGTGAACAGTATTTAGATAAGGCTAAAGAGGTCTTTGTGGCATTTATGGATTTGGAAAAGGCGTATGACAGGGTGGATAGGGGGGCAATGTGGCAGATGTTGCAGGTGTATGGTGTAGGAGGTAGGTTACTGAAAGCAGTGAAGAGTTTTTATGAGGATAGTGAGGCTCAAGTTAGAGTACATAGGAAAGAGGGAAATTATTTCCCAGTAAAAGTAGGCCTTAGACAGGGATGTGTGATGTCACCGTGGTTGTTTAATATATTTATAGATGGGGTTGTAAGAGAAGTAAATGCGAGGGTCTTGACAAGAGGCGTGGAGTTAAAAGATAAGGAATCACACATAAAGTGGGAGTTGATGACACTGATGACACTGTGCTCTTGGGAGATTCTGAAGAGAAGTTGCAGAGATTGGTGGATGAATTTGGTAGGGTGTGCAAAAGAAGAAAATTAAAAGTGAATACAGGAAAGAGTAAGGTTATGAGGATAACAAAAATATTAGGTGATGAAAGACTGGATATCAGATTGGAGGGAGAGAGTATGGAGGAGGTGAATGTATTCAGATATTTGGGAGTGGACGTGTCAGCGGATGGGTCTATGAAGGATGAGGTGAATCATAGAATTGATGAGGGGAAAAGGGTGAGTGGTGCACTTAGGAGTCTGTGGAGACAAAGAACATCGTCCTTGGAGGCAAAGAGGGGAATGTATGAGAGTATAGTTTTACCAACACTCTTATATGGGTGTGAAGCATGGGTGATGAATGTTGCAGCGAGGAGAAAGCTGGAGGCAGTGGAGATGTCATGTCTGAGGGCAATGTGTGGTGTGAATATAATGCAGAGAATTCGTAGTTTGGAAGTTAGGAGGAGGTGCAGGATTACCAAAACTGTTGTCCAGAGGGCTGAGGAAGGGTTGTTGAGGTGGTTCGGACATGTAGAGAGAATGGAGCGAAACAGAATGACTTCAAGAGTGTATCAGTCTGTAGTGGAAGGAAGGCGGGGTAGGGGTCGGCCTAGGAAAGGTTGGAGGGAGGGGGTAAAGGAGGTTTTGTGTGCGAGGGGCTTGGACTTTCAGCAGGCGTGCGTGAGCGTGTTTGATAGGAGTGAATGGAGACGAATGGTTTTTAATACTTGACGTGCTGTTGGAGTGTGAGCAAAGTAACATTTATGAAGGGGTTCAGGGAAACCGGCAGGCCGGATTTGAGTCCTGGAGATGGGAAGTACAGTGTCTGCACTCTGAAGGAGGGGTGTTAATGTTGCAGTTTAAAAACTATAGTGTAAAGCACCCTTCTGGCAAGACAGTGATGGAGTGAATGATGGTGAAAGTTTTTCTTTTTCGGGCCACCCTGCCTTGGTGGGAATCAGCCAGTGTGATAATAAAATAATAATAAAAAAATATAAAATATGTATGTTATCTATGGAGGCAAAGAAGGGAATGTACAAAAGTATAGTGATACCAACACTCTTATATGGGTGTGAAACTTGGATTACAAATGTTGCGGAGAGTAGGCGGCTGGAGGCAGTGGAGATGTCCTGTCTAAGGTCAATGTGTGGTGTAAATATTATGCAGAGAATTCAGAGTCTGGAAATTAGGAGCAGGTGTGGAGTTACTAAAAGTATTAGTCAGAGGGCTGAAGGGAGGTTGTTGAGGTGGTTTGGTCATTTAGAGAGAATGGATCAAAGTAGAATGACTTGGAGAACATACATATAAATCTGTAGGGGAAGGGCTCGTCCTCAAAAAGGTTGGAGGGAGGGAGTAAAGAAGGCTTTGTGGGCGAGGGGCTTGGGCTTCCAGCCAGGGCTGGATTACCGCATAGGCAAACTAGGCATTTGCCTAGGGCCCCGCGCATTTGGGGGCCCCACGGTCCAAGGGGTTCAGGGGCTCATCCAAGACTGCGCACATGGTGCAAATGCAAAGAGGTCCCTACCTAAAAAGTTCAAGTGTTTGGAGAGTAAAATTGATTTTTAAAAATTAATCAAAACAAAAATAAATAATGAAATAAAATAAAATAAAAATAAATAAACCTAACCATAGATGGCAACGCTCAACACGCCTTTGTTTACATCACAACAGTTGTGTTTTCCCGCTAATGGGTGAGTATGGGAGATTCCTCTCCAATTTTCTATAGTAATTACACATTATCTAGACTTGTACTGTGACAAATTAACTGAAGTGTTGTTGATAGACATTGATGTGTATGGATAAATGTTTGTTTTTGCCTCTAAATGTTAAGGGAGGTACCTGATAGGGTTACTTGACCAGTAAAGACGCATGGACCAGTAAAGACGCATGGACCAGTAAAGACGCATTTTTGGTAAAAATACTATAAAGAAAAATCTAAAAACGCAAACTGACTTCCGTTTGTAAAGTAAAAGGACACAAGTGCAACTAATGTGACATTTATTGTGGCAACGTTTCGCTCTCCAGGAGCTTTATCAAGCCATTACAAACAATACATGGACACAGAGGGTATATAAAGGCTCAGAGTGAGGTGAATACTAGTGAGGTACCATTTCGATGTTCACTAGTGGTAGTAGTAGTAATAGTAGTAGTAGTGGTAGTGACAAAAGTAATACAATATGGTAGAGCAATTCATTCGTTTGTAGGTTTTAAAAGCACTTTGTCCTGTCTTTAAGTCTTTATCATTTCAATAACAGATCTCAATTGATTGATGTTCTACATCACTTCCGTCGCAAATGCTTACCCCCTCCCTCCAACCCTTCCTAGGGGTCGGCCTAGGAAGGGTTGGAGGGAGGGGGTAAAGGAGGTTTTGTGTGCGAGGGGCTTGGACTTCCAGCAGGCATGCGTGAGCGTGTTTGATAGGAGTGAATGGAGACAAATGGTTTTTAATACTTGACGTGCTGTTGGAGTGTGAGCAAAGTAACATTTATGAAGGGATTCAGGGAAACCGGCAGGCCGGACTTGAGTCCTGGAGATGGGAAGTACAGTGCCTGCACTCTGAAGGAGGGGTGTTAATGTTGCAGTTTAAAAACTGTAGTGTAAAGCACCCTTCTGGCAAGACAGTGATGGAGTGAATGATGGTGAAAGTTTTTCTTTTTCGGGCCACCCTGCCTTGGTGGGAATCGGCCGGTGTGATAATATAAAATAATATAATATATCTCAATTGATTGATGTTCTACATCACTTCCGTCGCAAATGCTTAGTTTTCAAGTTGCGATGGAAGTGATGTAGAACATCAATTAATTTACTACATATTTCCCCAGAAACATACAAGCCACATCAGAAAATCGTTGGTTGGATGAAACTGAAAATTGTCCCTGCATTCTTTAATTCTCATGTCCTTATCTATGGTGGTAGGCCATATATCATGCAAAACATAATGATTAGTTTAGTTATGAAAATGGTAATATAGATACCATTGTGCATTGTTCTTGGACTCAGTATGATTTCTGTTTAAGTTAATTGGAGATCAAGGAGGATGAATTAGTAAAATTTTCGTAGCCCAAATCACTAACCTAATCTATGGTAAAAGTTCTGTATATGACTCCTTTCTGGTAACGTTTTGAATTTTTAGATGCGCAGCCAGAGGAAAGGGGGCTACAAGGGCCATATCCCCCCAATTGAGAGAGAAAAAAATTTAATAATTAAAAAATTAATAATAATTGATAATGAAAAATTTGTATTTGCATGATTACAGACAGTGATACATCCTCATTATGGCATCTCGTGAACGTGATGTTGGACGTTCTTATGCGAGTGGGTCACAGAAAAGAAAGAAGAAAATTCAAGAAGAACAGAAAAAGAAAGATGTAGGAAGCTGCAGAAAGATCACAGACATGCTCACGAAAACAGTTTCTGATGTTACCAGTACAGTTGAATCTGCAAATACGTCAGATCATACAGGAAGCCCTCCCTCCATTATTTCTCAGCCAGCATCTACTTCTTTTGTCTCTCCTCTCAATGTCTCAATGGACATTTCATCCACAGGATTTGTCTTAAAAGATCCTGCCTCATGGCCAAATGTAATCCCAGATTCTCTATGTAATGCTTTCATTGCAGAAAACTTCAGTCAAACTCTGAACATTGACTTTAGGAAATCAGCAAGGATTTATGATGATGGAAGTTGTCGTTGTTTAAAGTCATCTATGTTTTATAGGAAGCTTGCAAATTCAGAAACTGTGAAAAGATCATGGATGGTATACTCTGAAAGCTCAGGAAAAGTGTACTGTTCAGCATGCAAGCTATTTTCTACCAAAGAAAATACCTTCACACAGGGGTTCAATGACTGGAAAAATTCCAAGCGTTTCGAGGAACATGAAAGCAGCACCACTCACAGGAGCATTTTAACCAGTGTATTTCGTGCACAGAAAAAAGGCTTATTGGATTCTCATTTGGAAAATCAAACTGAAAAAGAGCGCACTTATTGGAGAAAAGTTCTAGAAAGAGTTGTTGCTGTTGTAAAATTCTTAGCTCTAAGAGGACTTGCTTTCCGTGGAGAAAATGAGGTTTTTGGTTCGGAAAACAATGGCAATTTCCTAGGGATCATAGAACTGTTAGCACAATTCGATCCATTCTTAGCAAATCATGTGTCACGCCTTGGGAATGCAGGAAGAGGCACTGTATCTTACATGTCATCTACTATATGCAATGAATTTATTGAACTGATGACTAAGAAGGTCCTCAATAACATCATAGCAGCTATGAAAACTGCAAAATACTTTGCAATAAGTGTAGATTCAACACCAGATATTTCACATACAGATCAATTGACATTCATTGTTCGCTTTGTCGACTCCAGTGGTAAGCCTGTAGAGCGCTTTATAAAATTCATTCCTCTTTCAGGCCATGATGGAGAAACAATGATGAATGTAGTACTGGATACTCTGCTTGAACATGATCTCTCTATTATGGATTGCCGTGGCCAGAGCTACGACAATGCAAGTAACATGTCGGGTAAATATAATGGATTGCAAGCCCATATCAAGCAAATCAACCCACTTGCTGAATATGGGCCCTGCTCAGCACATTCTCTTAACCCTTTCAGGGTCCGTCCCGTAGATCTACGGCTTTACGTTCAGGGTCCAAACCGTAGATCTACGCCATGAGCTCAGCTCACTCTGATAAACTGTGAGTGGTACATTTGGGCCTAGATATGAGAGAATACATCTATGTGGTATGTGTGCACCACATAAAACAGATCCTGCAGCACACTGTGTATAATGAGAGAAAAAAAATGAAATCATGATTTTTCGATTAAAACAGCAACTTTGCAGTATTTTTTCGTATGTTTTTTATAGTTGTATTTGCGATTTCTTGGTCTCATTTGATAGAATGGAAGACATATTACAGAAATAGAGATGATTTTGATTGGTTTTAGCATTGGAAATGGCTTGAAACTGAGCTCAAAGTAGCGGAAATGTTAAATTTTTGCCGATATTCAAGAGTAAACAAACGACCTCACACGTCTAATACACGTCAGCTGGTGGGTCTAATATACATTCACAAATATGGTGATGATATTTATACAATTATTACAGTATTGCATAACAGTAAATCTTCTATTGTTTGGTGTGAATAAAAATTCATTATGTGAATAAAAAATCAAAATGGAATTTATTTGTAAAGCCTCAAAACATAACTAATGAACAGAGGAAATGTTAGTTTAGTGCCAGGAATGCCTACATTGTTCATTCTGGACCCTATTTTGAAATTGGAATATTTTGAACTTTGTGTTAAATTGGCCAAATTAACAATTTCCGATCACTTTATTTTGTAGTTGAAACAGTTGACTTGGCGATTTCTTGTGCTCAATCGATAGAATAGAAGTAATACTAGTGAAATAGCTAAGAATTTGGTTGATTGGAATAATGTAATTGGCCTAAAATGGGAGTCAAAGTCGGCAAAATCGCCGATCCGTAAATATCGCTGACACATCAAAATTCGCGAGAGCATAATTTCGTCAATTTTCCACCAAATTTCGTACTTTTTGCTTTATTACCTTCACAAAAAGATTCTCTACGATTTCATAAGAAAAAATAACAAATTTTTTTTTTGAAAATTCTTGGACACTGGTGCGTGACTCCAGATTTGGGCCTTGGACCCTGAAAGGGTTAATCTTGTTGGGTCATGTGCTGCGGAGTGTTGTGTCGCTGCAGTTTCATTTTTTGGACTTTTACAAGCACTCTTTAATTTTTTCTCTGCTTCAACGCATCGGTGGAGTATACTCAAGTCAACCATTCATGGAGATGTCATCAAATCATTATCAACAACAAGGTGGTCAGCGCAGCATGATGCAACACATGCTTTGAAACACAGCTTTGCTGAAATACGTTCTGCTTTGATCCAAATAGCAGAGGATGAAGACCAGACAGCAACTACCAGACAACAGTGCATAAGTGTTCGCAATAAAGCTAACAGAATCCTTGGCTTCATATCAAGAAGTATAAATAATAGAAGTCCTCAGGTTGTTTTTCAACTCTATATATCCTTGGTTAGGCCTCATTTAGATTATGCTGCACAGGTCTGGTCACAGTATTACAGAATGGATATAAATGCTCTGGAAAACGTACAGAGGAGGATGACAAAGTTGATCCCATGTATCAGAAATCTTCCATATAAGGATAGACTAAGGGCTCTGAATCTGCACTCTCTAAAAAGGTGTAGAATTAGGGAGGATATGACTGAGGTGTATAAATGAAAACAGGAATAAATAAAGGGGATGTAAATAACGTGCTGAAAATATCCAGCCAAGACAGGACTCGCAGCAATGGTTTCAAGTTGGAAAAGTTCAGATTCAGGAAGGACATAGGAAAGCACTGGTTTGGTAATAGAGTTGTGGATGAGTGGAACAAACTCCCGAGTGCCGTCATAGAAGCTAAGACCTTGTGTAGTTTTAAAAAATAGGTTGGATAAATACATGAGTTGGTGTGGGTGGGTGTGAGTTGGACCTGGCTAGCTTGGGCTACCAGGTCTAGTGTCGTGCTCCTTCCTTAAGTGAAAGTGACCTGACTAGGTGGTCATTGTTCAAGACCGCGGGGTGGCATGGACCTGCTTCGCATGGGTCAGTAGGCCTGTTGCAGTGTTCCTTCTTTCTTATGTTCTTATGTTAACTACAAGAAGCGAAACAGCCAGCTTAGCATCAAAATTGGAAGATTTTGAATTAGCCTTACTCTGTGTGCTTTGGGACTGTATACTGGAACGGTTAAATGCCACGAACAAGACACTTCAGAAAATTGAAATTGAAATGGCTACTTGTGCTAACCTCTATGCAGGCTTAGTGGAATTTGTAAGCTCACTTCGCAATGATGAAGCTTTTGAAATGTTTGAAGAGAAAGCTAAACTGCTGGTGAAAGACTACAGTTACCGGGCTGATCATCAGCGGTCAAGGAAGAGGAAACGCAATTTTGAAGAGCCAGACAATGAAATTGTGTTGCTACCAAGGCAGAAATGTAAGACAGCTACATACTTCGTCATTCTGGATTCACTGATTACAGAATGGTGAAAAGAAAAGAAATCTACCAGAATCTCAATGACAAGTTTGGATTTCTGTTCAAAATTACTACTATGCCAGATGCAGAATTGAGAGAAGCTGCATTAAAGTTGCAACAACACCTTTCAGCAGATGTTCAGGACACATTTGTTGAAGAAATAGTTCATTTTTCTGGGTATATGAATCAGATTAAAGCTCCACCTGAAAAATGTGCGCCCTCAGCTGCTTTGAAACATTTAAGAAATGCATGTATCTCAGAAACCTTCCCTAATGTTGACATAGTGTATCGCCTTTACATAACACTTCCAGCTACTAACTGTGAAGGAGAACGTTCATTTTCTGTTTTGAAGAGTGAAAAACCAGCTCCATTCAACAATGAGCCAAGACAAATTGTGTAACCTAGCCTTGTTGACCATTGAGTCTGATCTAACAAGAAATATTGATTTTCAGAATATAATTGATGATTTTGCCAATATGAAATCCAGAAAAAAGTTTATTTAAGAAGTGCCTGTGAATATAAACAATTCTTTACTTTCTTGAGTTTATATGATTTGATAGTCTTATGCATGATGCAATGATAACAATAATGGTCAGTGATTTATAAAGGGAATAATAGTGCTGTAGTGGTTATGCTGAATATAATAGGTACATGATGTCACTACTTTAATAGCCTAATCTAGTAATACTATGCTGTCTTGAGTTTATTCTCTTTAAAATGCATGATTTAATAAGATAGTTATAATGGCTGTTGGTAAATGGTTTTGGTTGTCTTGATGTACTTTCACTATTAAATTTAATCTAAATAGCCAGAATGTATTTAATTAGACCTTAAACAGGCTCACACTGACCCCCCCCCACCCCCAAGCTGGAAGGGGTCGCTTCGCTTACCCGTAACTCAAAGGGGCCCCGCCAATCTGAATAGCCTAGGGCCCGGAGACTTCTTAATCCGGCCTTGCTTCCAGCAAGCAAGGGTGAGCATGTTAGGTAGGAGTGAATGGAGATGAATGGTTTTTGGGACCTGACGAGCTGTTGGAGTGTGAGCAGGGTAATATTTTGTGAAGGGATTCAGAGAAACCTGTTAGCTGGACTTGAGTCCTGGAAATGGGAAGTACAATGCCTGCACTTTAAAGGAGGGGTTTGGAATATTGGCAGTTTGGAGGGACTTCTGAACTGTCGCATCTTAGCGCCTCTGCAAAGACAGTGATTATGTATGAGGTGAAAGTGTTGAATGATGATGAGAGTATTTTCTTTTTTGGGGATTTTCTTTCTTTTTGGGTCACCCTGCCTCGGTGGGAGACAACCGATGTGTCAAAAAAAAAAAAAAATAAATATATATATATATGAGCAAAGTAACATTCATGAAGGGGTTCAGGGAAACCGGCAGGCCGGACTTGAGTCCTGGAGATGGGAAGTACAGTGCCTGCACTCTGAAGGAGGGGTGTTAATGTTGCAGTTTAAAAACTGTAGTGTAAAGCACCCTTCTGGCAAGACAGTGATAGAGTGAATGATGGTGAAAGTTTTTCTTTTTCGGGCCACCCTGCCTTGGTGGGAATCGGCCAGTGTGATAATAAAATAAATAAAGTCCTTTCCTTATAAGGCACAGGAATCTAGATCTTAAAGCTAGATGCATATATATAAAATTTCTGTTACTTACCCCAGAGCAGGACAGGAGGAGGTTGTTGTTTTGAGGCAGAAGCTCCACTTGTGTAACAAATTCTTTATGTCCAAGACAAAAGGACACAATGTTGTAAGAATTGGGATAGTGAGACACACGAATCTTCTCGTCTCGGTCGCACGTGATGATATATTTGTCGTCCTCAGTAATTGCCTTTGGAAAAAATGTGACGGTGGTTTAACCCTTAAACTGTCCAAACGTAGATCTACGTTCACGTGCGTAGCGCTCCAACCTTTATTTTCCCCATTTGAAAGCATGTAAAAAAAAAGTAGATCTACGTTCGGAGCCCCTGCACGTGAACGTAGATCTACATTTGGGCAGTTTAAGGGTTAATATTATGTTTATAAATCTACTACACAAGGGGCTGGTAACCCCTTCTCCTGTATAAATTACTATACGTAAAAAGAAGAAAAACTTTTGTTTCTTCTTTTCTGGGTCACTCTGTCTTGGTGGGAGATGATTGATGTATCAAGAAAAAAAAATAATTTTTTTTTTTGGGTCACCCTGCCTTAGTGGGAGACAGCTGGTGTGTCAAAAAAAAAAAAAAAATACTACTACAGTACAAATTGTTATTATTATAATCAATGAGAAGTGCTAAACCTACAAGGGTCATCTACAGTACAAAAGTTAGTTATCTACAGTACTAACACACTGAAAGACCACTTTCATTAAATGTTGCATATACAATTTATTCATCAATCTGTCAGTACTGTATACCATTAATATGATATAGTACCTACTACTAGATTCTTGTCCCATTATATTTCTAACATAACTAAGTAACTTCCTGTATCTTCATATATATTCAATCACTCTACAAAACTGAACATCATTGAAAGAATAAGTCATACTTTTAAAACTGCACCATTTGTTCATTAGCTACCTTTCTTATGGTGCACACAATAAGACCTCGACTTATAAACATGTCAAAAATCTTCTGTATTGTCTATATCAATATTATATCATTACTGTGTATAATATCATTATTATATCATTACTGTGTACAATATCATTATAATATCAGTACTGTGTATTATTGTTATTATTATAATCACGGGGGACATTACTGTGTATAATATCATTATTATACACAATACAGAAGGTCCCCAACATGTTTGTAAGTTGAAGACTTCCTGTATTATATTTATTTTTTATTAACACATCAGTCATCTCCCACCAAGGCAGGGTGGCCCGAAAAAGAAAAACTTTCACCATTATTCACTCCATTACTGTCTTGCCAGAGGCATGCTTACACTACAGTTATAAAACTATAACATTAACACCCCTCCTTCAGAGCGCCGTCACAGTACTTCCCATCTCCAGGACCCAAGTCCGGCCTTGCTCACACTCCAACAGTATGTCAAGTCCTAAAAACCATTTGTCTCCATTCATTCCTAACATGCTCACGCATGCTTGCTGGAAGTCGAAGTCCCTCTCACACAAAACTTCCCTTACCCCCTCCCTCCAACCTTTCCTAAGCCGACCCCTACCTCTCGAAGTCATTTGAAGTCATCCTCTCTATATGTGTATATTACGAATATTATGTACAATTGTGGAGGTACCTAACATGTTCATAAGTTGAGAACGTCCTGTATATAGTAGGATACCTGTATCCGTGGATTAAGTTATTTGCTGTTTACCTAGGCCCAAAAACTATTATGGAGGTTGCAATTTGCAGTTTCATTATTTTTATTTATCTTCTGATTTCATTCATTCATTTTTTACTGTTTGAATAAGAGTGTATAAAACATGGTCATATAAAGTCTCATTAAGATAGGTCAACAAACTAATAAAAAAATAGTATACTGAAAACTGGATTTGGCAGCAAATGGGCACATACTGGCACTGCCAAAAGTGAGTCAGTTAATAAGTCAGTAGGTCAGTAAATCATTCAATCAATAAGTCAGTCAGCAGGTCAGTAGCCAGTCAGTAGGTTAGTAAATCAATCAGTCAGTAAGTTAGTCAGTGAGGGGTCAGTAAGTCAGCAGCTCAGTCAGTCAGCCAAGCAGCAGCAACAGCAGGTGTGGTGTAGTGGTAGTGGTGGTAGAGGTGGAGGTGGAATGTATTTTATTATTATTTAATGTTGGTAATGTCTTATTGTGCATAATTAATCAATTAAACTTGATGATAGTTATGTTAACCCTTTGACTGTCGCGGCCGTATATATACGTTTACGAGGTACCGTGTTTGACGTATATATACTCATAAATTCTAGCGGCTTCAAATCAGGCAGGAGAAAGCTGGTAGGCCCACATGTGAGAGAATGGGTCTGTGTGGTCAGTGTGCACCATATAAAAAAAATCCTGGAGCACACAGTGCAAAATGAGAAAAAAAAAACTCCGACCGTTTTTTTTAATTAAAATGCCGACTTTGTGGTCTATTTTCGTATAGTATTTATGGTTGCATTCTCGTTTTCTTGGTCTCATTTGATAGAATGGAAACTATATTATAGAAATATAGGTGATTTTGATTAATTTTACTATAAAAAGAACCTGGAAATGGAGCACAAAGTACGGGAAATGTTTGATTTTTGCCGATGTTCAAAAGTAAACAAATGATGTCACTGTCCAATAAATGTCCAAATAGCCATTCTAATATGCAGTCATGAATGGGTTGATGTAATTTTTACAATTATTACAGTATTGCAGTAGTCTGCCTAACAGTAAATCTTCTATTTTTTGTTTGAATAAAATTTCAAAATAAAAAGCAAGAGTAATATCACAGGGGCCTGGAGACATGACTGATGAACAAAGAAAATGTTATTTTAGAGCCAGAAATGTCTGCATTGTTCATTCTGGTCCTTATTTTGAAATTGTCATATTTTTTAATTTTCGTGAAATTGGCCAAATTGCAAATTTCTGACCATGTTATTGGGTAGTTGAAATCGGTAAATGGGCAGTTTCTTGTACTCAATCGATGGAAAAAATGGAGTTCTGCAGAAATAGCTATGAGTTTGGTTGACTGGAATAATGGAATTAGCCAAAAATAGGGCTCAAAGTGGGCGAAATTGCCGATTTGTAAATATCGCTGAGGTCGCTAACTTCACAAGAGCGTAATTCTGTCAGTTTTCCATCAAATTTCGTTTTTTTTTGTGTCTTTACAATCGGGAAAAGATTCTCTATCATTTCATAAGAAATTTTTTTTTTTTTTTTTTTTTAAATTTTGTGACACCAGGAGACACCTCAGGATTGGGAGTTGCGACAGTCAAAGGGTTAATAAAGTACTGAGGGTGTCGAACCAGATAAGAACAAGAGATAATGGATTTAAGTTGGATAAATTTAGATTTAGAAAGGACATAGGTAAGTACTGGTTTTCTAACAGAGTTGTGGATGGGTGGAACAGTCTTCCCAGTGGGGTGATAGAGGCTAGGACCTTGGGTAGCTTTAAGAAGAGATTGGACAAATATATGAGTGGGAGGGGCTGGGTTTGATTGGTGTCATTGGGTATGGGAGTTAATTTTTGGGTTGCTTTTGGTAGAGGACATTTTGATAAGGACCTGCCTTGTATGGGCCAGTAGGCCTTCTGCAGTGTTCCTCCATTCTTATGTTCTTATGTATGTAAATGACAAAAGTCTTGTATATAGGGTTCGTTACTATCTGCGGCTTCAGGCATCCATGGCAGGTCTTGGAATGCATCACCTACGGATATTAGGGACTACTCCTGTAACTGTAATTAAGTGCATAAGAAATCCTAAATCTTAAGTAGTCTTTAAATATTAAGATCAGTTTGCCCAAAATATATTAATAATAATAATAATAGTGGAGGGAAGGTGGGGTAGGGGTCGGCCTAGGAAAGGTTGGAGGGAGGGGGTGGAGGAGGTTTTGTGTGCGAGGGGCTTGGACTTCCAGCAAGCATGCATGAGCATGTTATAGAGGAGCAAATAGAGACAGATGGTTTTTAGGACTTGATGTGCTGTTTGAGTGTAAGCAAAGTAACATTTATGAAGGGATTCAGGGAAACCAGCAGGCCGGACTTGAGTCCTGGAGGTGGGAAGTACAGTGTCTGCACTCTGAAGGACGGATGTTAATGCTGCAGTTTTATAACTGTAGTATAAGTGTGCCTCTGGCAAGACAGTGATGGAGTGAATGATGATGAAAAGAACAACAAAGTTCGTAAAAAAATTTTTTTTTTGTCAACTGTCAAAGACGAAACAAATTAAACAAGATTCAAAGAACAGGAACAACTATTATTATTATTATTATTATTATTATTATAACTAAGCACTAAACCCAAAAGGGTCATACAACCCTGCAGGAAAACTTTAATTTTGGTGATGCTTCAACAGTGGCTCTTAAGAACCTCCATCTACGATAAGACATGTGCAACATGGTCGTGTCATTACTGCTGCAACATTTTTAAGATACATGCAACATGTGCATCATTACTGCTGCAGCATTTATAAGACACGTGCGACACATGTCATTACTGCTGCATGCAACACGAAAGTGTCATTACTGCTGCAACATTTATAAGACACATGCAACATGCATGTATCATTACTGCTGCAACATTTATAAGACACATGCAACATGCATGTATCATTACTGCTGCAACATTTATAAGACACATGCAACATGCATGTATCATTATCATAAGACACATATGCTGTATCATTACTGCAACATTTATAAGACACATGCAACATGCATGTATCATTACTGCTGCAACATTTATATGAAACATTTATAAGACACAATGATGCATGTATCATTACTGCTGAAACATTTATAAGACACATGCAACATGCATGTATCATTACTGCTGCAACATTTATAAGACACATGCAACATGCATGTATCATTACTGCTGAAACATTTATAAGACACATGCAACATGCATGTATCATTACTGCTGAAACATTTATAAGACACATGCAACATGCATGTATCATTACTGCTGAAACATTTATAAGACACATGCAACATGCATGTATCATTACTGCTGAAACATTTATAAGACATGTGCAACATGTGAGTGTCATTACTACCAAACAATTTCACCTAAGCCGCAGGCGTCTTAAGTCGAATATGGAAGTGATTTCAACACTGGAGACAGTGGAGAAGTAAATTTGAAATATTCAGTCCCGTGCCTTGATATAAAGTGTTCAGTCCCTCAATCATGATTGAAGGTGGTCAGTCCCTTAGTCTTGACTGAAGGTGATCAGTCCCTAAGCCATGACTGAAGGTGATCAGTCCCTCAGCCATGACTGAAGGTGATCAGTCCCTCAGCCATAACTGAAGGTGATCAGGCCTTCAGCCATGACTGAAGGTGGTCAGTCCCTATCATGACTGAAGGTGGTCAGTCCCTATCATGACTGAAGGTGGTCAGTCCCTCAGCCATGACTGAAGGTGATCAGTCCCTTAGCCATGACTGAAGATGGTCAGTCCCTTAGTCTTGATTGAAGGTGATCAGTCCCTCAGCCATGACTGAAGATGGTCAGTCCCTCAGCCATGACAGGTGGTGGTCAATCCCTTAGTCTTGACAGAAGGTGGTCAGTCCTTCAGGCTGAAGGACTTTAATTCAAGATAACCTCATGAAGAAACAAAGGTTATTATTTTATTTTTAAGAAAAATTTCACAAGCATGGTAGTAATACAAACTTTTATTTTAACAAGTCGGCTGTCTCCCACTGAGGCAGGGTGACCCAAAAAGAAAGAAAATCCCCAAAAACAAAATACTTTCATCATCATTCACCTCACTCATACATAATTACTGTCTTTGCAGAGGCGCTCAGATACGACAGTTTAGAAATCCCTCCAAACTGTCAATATCCCAAACCCCTCCTTTAAAGTGCAGGCATTGTACTTCCCATTTCCAGTACTCAAGCCCGGCTAAATCTATAATATGTAACTGGTTTTCCTAAATCCCTTCATAAAATATTACCCTGCTCACACTCCAACAGCTCATCAAGTCCCCAAAACCATTCGTCTCCATTTACTCCTATCTAACACGCTCACACACGCTTGCTGGAAGTCCAAGCCCCTCGCCCACAAAACCTCCTTTACCCCCTCCCTCCAACCTTCTCGAGGACGACCTCTACCCCTCCTCCCTTCCCTTGCAGATTTGTACGCTCTCCAAGTCATTCTACTTTGATCCATTCTCTCTAAATGACCAAACCACCTCAACAACCCCTCTTCAGCCCTCTGATTCTAATACTTTTAGTAACTCCACACCTCCTCCTAATATCCACACTACGAATTCTCTGCATAATATTTACACCACATATTGCCCTTAGACAGGACATCTCCAGCTGCCTCCTCACTGCAGCATTTACAACCCAAGCTTCACACCCATATAAGTGTTGGTACCACTATACTTTCATACATTCCCTTCTTTGCCTCCATAGATAATGTTTTTCCTTCATCAATTCTATGGCTAACCTCATCCTTCATAAACCCATCCACTTACAAGTCAACTCCCAAATATCTGAAAACATTCACTTCTTCCATACTCTCTCTCTGATAACCAATTTTTCTTTATCTGAATCATTTGATACCTTCATCACCTTACTCTTATCTATGTTCACTTTCAACTTTCTACCTTTACACGCCCTCCCAAACTCATCTACTAACCTTTGCAACTTTTCTTTAGAATCTCCCATAAGCAGAGTATCATCAGGAAAAAGTAACTGTGTCAACTCGCATTTTGTAATGCAAACATATAATGCTGATATGGGTAACACCTAGCAGCTTAATGCATTTGTTGTGGTTGATGGGGCAGCCCAAAATCTGAAACAAATTTAATGGACCCCGATTTAACAGTTTTCATGTTTAACAAACAAAGTTTGTTACCAAATATTTGGAAGCAACGGACAAAGTCTGTTAAATGCAGAATTGTCTGCAATTCTTACAGTTCATTGGGTAAATTCATTTAACAGACAAAATTTATTAAGCCCAGAATTGTTCATTACTGTGGGCAACATTCTTTTTTGTTGAAAGAAGAAAATTTATTATTTTTCAAAGTTGCCTTGCAATACAGTACACTAGCATTTTTTATTTATATTTTTTTTCTTCATCAAACTGGCCGTATCCCACTGAGGCATGGTGGCCCTAAAAGAAAAACAAAAGTTTCTCTTTATAACTTCAGTAATGTATACAGGAGAAAGGGTTACTAGTCCCTTGCTCCTGGCATGTTAGTCGCCTCTTACGACACATGTAGCTTTCAGAGGAAGAATTCTGTTCCACATCCCCATGGAGATTTATAATTTTTACTTTTGCATAATATTTTAGGCCTAGTGCTACTGATTACTTAATAAAATGATAGTGTAAACATGTTTTTAGACTTTTATATGCACTGGCACTTTAAGGCGATATTTGTTTTATGGCGGTGGTCTGGAACCTAACCTGCCGTATTAGCAAGTTTTTTTTTTTTCAACAAGTCAGCCATCTCCCACCAAGGCAGGGGGACCCAAAAAGAAAGATAATCCCCAAGGTATGTCTGAAATTCAATTTGAAGAACATACAAAATTACATGACTTAGTAAATGACTAATCGGGAATATAAAAGTAGGTTGACCAACAGAGAGTTCCTTTGAACATTCTTTGCATAATACTGATTTGATTAATACTTATGATTATTAAATAAAAGATTATTACCCACCATGTCCAGAAGCATTGACAGATGACCCAGTATAGGCTTTGGTGTCACTGGAGTTACCTCCTTTTCTTTCTCTCCTTTATTATTCTCCTCTTGGTCCTTTTCTCTCCCTCCTTTATTATTCTCCTCTTGGTCCTTTTCTCTCCCTCGTTTATTATTCTCCTCTTGGTCCTTTTCTCTCTCTCCTCTATTATTCTCCTCTTGGTCCTTTTCTCTCTCTCCATTATTCTCCTCTCGGTCCTTTTCTCTCTCTCCATTATTCTTCTCTTGGTACTTTTCTCTCTCTCCTTCATTATTCTCCTCTTGGTTCTCTTCTCCCTTTCCTTCATTTTTCTCCTGCTCAGATAATCTGTCCTGTTTATCTTTTGGTTGACTTCCTTTCAATGGGAAACTATACACATCACCAGATTTATCTGAAAATAGATTTAATTTAAGAAAAATACTTCATAAACAACTAGAATATAAATTTTTACATATACTTTTGCACACCCCTGCAAAGACAGTGATAGTGAGAATGATGGTGAAAGTTTTTTTTTTTGTGGGGGGAGGGCGTCACCCTACCTCGGTGGGGGACGGCCATTGTGTGAAAAAATAATACTCTTTATCCTGCATAAATGAATATGATACATACTTATTTCTACGAATTTCATATAAATTACCATAAAAATACTGCTTAGTGATAATATACTGATGCAGCAATTCATGCATACTCTGGTATGTATTAGAGTACAGTGGACCCCTGGTTCGCAAAGTCATCGGTAACCGATAAATCCGGTATCCAAAGCATTATATCGCAAAAAATTTGCCTCGGTTCCCGTTACAAAACCCGGTACGCGATACGATTCATACGAGACGTGTCCACGTGTGGCCTGAACTGCCCCATGTGTGCCAGTGTTTACAAGCCAGCCAGTGTGCGCACATCTAAGGATACATTCGGTACATTCCATATTATTCATATTATCACTGTTTTTGGTGCTTGTTTCTGCAAAGTAAGTCACCATGGGCCCCAAGAAAGCTTCTAGTGCCAACCCATTGAGACTAAGGGTGCTAATGACTATTGAAATAAAGAAAGAGATAATTGCAAAGTATGAAAGTGGAGTGCGTGTGTCAGACCTGGTCAAGTTGTATGGTAAATCCCAATCAACCATCTCTACTATAGTGAGGAGGAAAACGGCAATCAAGGAAGCTGTTCTTGCAAAAGGTGCAACTGTGATTACAAAACAGCGATCACAAGTGTTAGAAAATGTTGAGAGACTGTTATTGGTGTGGATTAATGAAAAACAGATAGCTGGAGATAGCATCTCTCAAGCGATCATTTGTGAAAAGGCTAGGCAGTTGCATGAGGATTTAATTAGAAAAATGCCTGCAACTAGTGGTGATGTGAGTGAATTTAAGGCCAGCAAAGGTTGGTTTGAAAGATTTAAGAATCGTAGTGGCATACATAGTGTGATTAGGCATGGTGAGGCTGGTCCTAGTGGCATTAAAAGAAGAAGGGAAGTAACCCCAGAAAAGGACTTGCTACCTCAAGTCCTAATGGAGGGGGATTCCCCTTCTAAACATTAAAAACTTCGACACTCTCCCCTCCTCCCATCCCATCAATCATCACCAGATCTTCATTAAAGGTAAGTGTCAATTATTCTATTGTGATTATTCTATTGTTATTGTAATTATTCTATTGCATTAAACTTAATATTTCATGTGGTAAAAGTTTTTTTTCATACTTTTGGGTGTCTTGCACGGATTAATTTGATTTCCATTATTTCTCATGGAGAAAATTGATTTGCTTTCCGATAATTTTGCTTTACGATGAGCTCTCAGGAACGGATTAATAACGTGAACCGGGGGTCCACTGTATTTAACAAAACAATGTACCTTAAAGTGTAATCTGTAGTATAGAAGTAAATACAGGTTGGCCATCACTAATCTGGCATCATCGGGACCTGTAGGGTGCCGGATTAGTGATTTTGCCGGATTATAGAGTGGATAGGTTAGAATACACTTAACCCAACGGCAATATTTATGCACTGGCGATTTCACCCACTTTATGCCCTATTTTTGGCCCATTTCATTGTTCCAGTCTACCAAACTCATAGCTATTTCGCTAGTATTCCTTCTATTCTGTCAACTGAGCACAAAAAACTGCCCATTCGCCAATTTCAGCTATCCAATAAAGTGGTCAGAAATCAGTAATTTGTCCAATTTCACACAAATTTCAAAAGATGTCAATTTCAAAACAGGGTCCAGAATAAACAATGCAAACATTCCTAACACTAAAATAATATTTTCTCTGTTCATTAGTCATGTTGCAAGGCCCTCTTACATTATGCTTGCTTTCCATTTTGAATTTTTATTCACACAAAAAATAGAAGATTTACTGTTATGCAGACTACTGCATTACTGTATTAATTGTCTAAATAATGTCAACCCATTCACGACTGCGTATCAGACCAGCCAGCTGGACACGTATTGGACAGTGACATCATTTGTTCACTCTTGAACATCAGCAAAAATCGAACATTTCCGTTTTGAGCTCAATTTTAAGGTACAGTATATTCCAGTGTGAAACCAATCAAAATTACAGTGGACCCTCGACTAACGCTATTAATCCGTTCCTGAGAGCTCATCGTTAGTCAAAATTATCGTTAGTCAAGTTAATTTTCCCCATAAGAAATAATGGAAATCAAATTAATCCGTGTAGGACACCCCAAAGTATGAAAAAAAAAATTGTTTTTACCACATGAAATATTAATTTTAATACACAAACTGAAGAAGACATGCACAGTTACATGACACTTACCTTTATTGAAGATCTGGTGATGATTGATGGGATGGGAGAGTGTTGATGGTCTTAGTGTTTAGAAGGGGAATCCCTTCCATTAGGACTTGAGGTGGCAAGTCCTTTTCCGGGGTTACTTCCCTTCCCTTTAAATCTCTCAAACCAACCTTTGCCGGCCTTAAATTCACTCACATCACCACTAGTTGCTGGCATTTTTTTAATTATATCGTCATGCAACTTCCTAGCCTTTTCACATATGATCACTTGAGAGATGCTATCTCCTGCTATCTGTTTTTCGTTTATCCACACCAATAACAGTCTCTCAACATCTTCGAGTACTTGCGATCTCAGTTTCGAAAACATAGTTGCACCTTTGGCAAGAACAGCTTCCTTGATTGCCGTTTTCTTACCCACAATAGTAGCGATGGTTGATTGGGGTTTTGTGTACAACCTGGCCAGCTCGGAGACACGCACTCCACTTTCATACTTAGCAATAATCTCTTTCTTCATATCCATAGTAATTCTCACCCTTTTTGCTGTAGGGTTGGCACTAGAAGCTTTCTTGGGGCCCATGGTGACTTATTTTGCAGGTGCAATCACTAAAAAGGCTGTGATAATATGAAATGTTCCGTTTGTATGCTTGGAAGCGACCGCGGTGGCTGGCTGGCTTGTAAACACTGGCCAGAAGTGGACGCGTCTCAGACGGAACGAATTGTGTTGGTCGAGCTTTTTAGCGCTAGTCGAGGCAAAATTTTTGCGTTAAAATGTATCGCTAGTCGGATTTATCGTTAATCGATGCCATCGTTGGTCGAGGGTCTACTGTATATCTATTTCAATAATATATCTTTCATTCTATCAAATGAGACCAAAAAAATGAGAATACAACCATACAAACCATATGAAAATACACTGCAAAAGTCACTGTTTTACACCAAAAGCAGAGTTGCCTTTTATTCTCATTATGCACTGAGTGCTGCAAGATTTTTTTTATATGGTGTACACTTACCACACAGACCTATTCTCCCATATGTAGGCCCAAATATAGTCATGTCTCAAGGCCCCTCTTATATTACGCTTGCCTTCCATTTTGAATTTTTATTCACACACAAAAATAGAAGATTTACTGTTATGCAGACTACTGTATTATTTTAAAAATGGTATAAATATAGCATATTAGATCCACCAACTGGCATGTATGGGATCTGTGACGTGATTTGTTTACTCTTGAACATCAGTAAAAATCAAACATTTCGGCTACTTTGAGCTCAATTTCAAGATATTTTTAGTCCATAAACCATTCAAAACCATCTCTAGTTCGGTAATATATCTTCTATTCTATCAAATGAGGCCAAGAAAACAAGAATACATCCATAAATACCATACAAAAATACGCTGCAAATTCGCCGTTTCAAATGAAAAACACGCTCAGAGTTTTTTCTCATTATGCATTGCGTGCTGCAGGATGTTTTTTTATACTGCATACACTGACCACTCAGACCCATTCTCTCATATGTAGGCTTACCAGCTTTCGCAAGTTTGGAAGCCGCTAGAATTTTGGTATACTATTACGGGACCGACAATGGTTTGCAAGCTGTAATATTATGGGAACGACAGTGAAAGGGTTAAGACCCATTCTATACTGACCAGGCATGTCAGGCCAATCGTGCCATATTTGGAGGCAGGAAAAATAAAATTATCTACATTTGGAGCGCTAGCGGTAACAACGTAGATCTATGTTTGGACACTTAACCCTCTGAGGGTCGGTCATGTACAAGTACATCATTGCAGCCAGGGTCGGTCATGTACTTACATGCCTAAATTCTAGCGCCTTCAAATCTGGTGGAAGAAAGCTGGTAGGCCTACATATGAAAGAATGGGTCTGTGTGGTCAGTGTGCGCAGTATAAAATAAATCCTGAAGCACGCTGTGCATAATTAGAGAAAAAAAAAACTTTGTGTATCTGGTTTAAAACAGCGACTTTCTAGTGTATTTTCGTATGGTATTTATGGTTGTATTCTCGTTTCTTTGGTCTCATTTGATAGAATAGAAGATATATTACAGAATTAGAGATGATTCTGATTTTTTTCCCAATGACAAGTACCTTGAAATTAAGCTGAAAGTAGAAGAAATGATCAATTTTTCCCGATGTTCAAAAGTAAACAAATCAAGCCACACGTCCAATACACGTCAACTGGTGAGTCTAATATTCTTTCACAAATGCGCTGATATCATTTATACCAATTTTACAATGATGCAGTAGTATACATAACAGAAAACCTATTTTCTGTGAGAATAAAAATTCAAAATGGAAAGCAAAAGTAATGTAAGAGAGGCCTAGAGACATGACTAATGAACAGATAAAATGTTATTTTAATGCCAAGAATGTCTGTCTTGTTTATTCTGGACCCTATTTCGAAATTGGCATCTTTTGAAATGTGTGAAATTGCCCAAATTGCCAATTTCTGACCACTTTATTGGGTAGCTGAAATTGGTAAATGGGATGTTTTTTGTACTCAATCGTTAGAACAAATGGAGTTCTACGGAAATAGCTATGATTTTAGTCAACTGCAACATTGGAATTGGCCGAAAATAGGGCTCAAAGTGGGCGATTTCGCCCACTTTGAGACCGCTAACTTCACAAGAGCATAATTCCGTAAGTTTTCCATCAAATTTCATACTTTTGGTATCATTATGATTGGAAAAAGATTCTCTATCATAAGAAAAAATAATTTTTTGTTTTTCAAAAAAATTTTCGACCCTGAGAACGAGTTTGGGAGAAGGCCTCTCGACCCTCCAAAGGTTAAGGGGTTAATAAGGTTAATACATTCACATCATCTTTTGAAAAAGTTTAAACTACAAACCAGCTACAAGCAGTGTTGAGGAGTCAGATGTTATGGCAATAGCCATGGGTCTCTTCACAAGTCTGTGAATGCAGAGTCGCGTCCAAGTCTTCGTACACCACACCACCGCACTTTTCTCCTCAAATGCTATAGCTAAATACTGACCGTCCCGAGATGCTTTCACTGATACAATACTATACAAACTGCTGGAAAATAATGATTACTTATTATAAATAATGAAATTACATTAGCAATTGAATCCCATGTAAGAAAAGAATCTACACTATGAAAATTAGGAGCAAGTCTATTAAGAATACATCTTCAAATGATATTCAGTTTCTTTATTGATGCTTCAGATTCTTCTGATTGATGAAGAAGCATCTGAAATGTCAATAAAGAAATGGAATATCACCTGAAAATGGTATTTTTGGCAGCCTTGGTCATACTTTTTACTAAGTGAACAAATGTCTGTCCAATAAGCAGTTAACAAAATTTTTATATTTTCCAACACACCAGTCGCCTCCCACCGAGGCAAAGTGACCCAAAAAACACTTCCACCATAACTCACACAAAATCACTGTCTTTGCAGAGGTGCCTAGGCATGACAGTTTATAAGTCACTCTAGACTCCTCCTTTAAAGTGTAGGCATTGTACTTCCCACCTCAAGGACTCAAGGCCAGCTAACCAGTTTTGCTGAATCCCTTCACCCTGAATCCCTTCACCCTGAATCCCTTCACCCTGTTCACAGTCCAACAGCTCATCAGGTCCCTAAAACCATTCATCTCCACTCCTATCTAACATGCTCACACATTCCTGCTGCATGTCCAGGCCCCTTGCACACAAAACCTCTTTTATCACCTCCCTCCATCCTTTCTTAGGATGACCCCTACCCCTCCTCCCCTCCACTACACATTTATACACCCTCCAAGTCAACCTATTTTGCTCCATCCTCTCTAAATGACCATACCACCTCAATAACTCCTCTTCAGCCCTCTGAACAATACTTTTAGTAACTCCACACCACCTCCTAATTTCCACACTACAAATTCTCTGCATAATATTTACACCACACATTGACCTTAGACATGACATCTCCACTGCCTCCAGCCTCCTCCTTGCTGCAGCATTCACAACCCATGCTCCACACCCATGTAAGTGTGTTGGTATCACTATACTCTTGTACATTCCCTTCTTAGCCTCCCTGCATAACTTTTTTTTGTCTCCACAGATACTTGAATGCACCACTCACCTTTTTTCCTTCATCAATTCTATGATTAAGTTCATTCTTCACAAACCCATCAGGTGACAAATCTACTCCCAAATATCTGAAAACATTCATCTCTTCCATACTCCCTCCCTCCAATGTGATATCCAGTTCTTCTTTACCTAACTTGTTTGATACCCCACCACTTTACTCTTATCTATGTTCACTTTCAACTTTCTACCTTTACACACCCTCCCAAACTTATCCATTAACCTTTGCAACTTCTTTTTATAATCTCCCAAAAGCACAGTATCACCAGGAAAAAGTAACTGTGTCAACTCCCATTTTGAATCTGATTCCCCATAATTTAATCCCACCCCTCTCCTCAACACCCTAGCATTCACTTCTTTTACAACCCCATCTATAAATATGTTAAATAACCATGGTGACATCACACATCCCTGTCTAAGGCCTACTTTTACCGGAAAGCAATCTCCCTTTCTCCTACACACCCTAACCTGAGCCTCACTATTCTCATAAAAACTCTTTACAGCACTTAGTAATTTAGTGCCTATTCCATATTGTACTTGCAACATCTGCCACATTGCTTCCCTATCCACCCTATCATATGCCTTATCTAAATCCAGAAATGCAAGATATATATATGAATACAGCAGAATCTCCGTATCCACTGATTTGGTATCTGCGGTTTCAGTAATCCGTGGTTTAATGTGGCCCAAAAATACCTCTTAATTAATTTTACATAATAATGGCCCCAAAACACAAAAGTAGAGAAGTTGGCAGTTCTTCAAAGCCTAAGAGAAGCCGTGAAGTGCTTCCCATCAGTGAAAAAGTGATAATTCTCCACTTACTGTGCATAATTTATCAATTAAACTTTAGAATAGGTATGTATAGGACTTACATATAGGGTTTGTTACTATCCATGTTTCAGTATCCACGGCAGGTTCTTGGAAAGTATCCCCCCACAGATACGGGGGTCCTACCATATTATTATACTGAAAATTATAGTAACTGAATGAATGATGGTGAATGTATTTCCTCTTATTTTGGGTCACCCCTACATTGGTATGAGATGACCAGTGTGTTAAAAAAAAAAAAAAAAAAGTACTGTTACCACTATATTCTTCAGTGACTAAACTGTAGTGAAGATTTTGGAGTGTAAGAATTTACACAAATAAATCATGACATACCATACATATAAATCTGTAGTGGAAGGAGGCGGGATAGTGATCGGCCTAGGAAAGGTTGGAGGGAGGAAGTAAAGAAAGTTTTGTGTGCGAGAGGCTTGGACTTCCAGCAAGCATGAATGAGCGTGTTAAACAAGAGTTGAGACAAATGGTTTTTATGACTTGATGTGCTGTTGGAGTGTAAGCAAAGTAACATTTATGAAGGGATTCAAAACCTGAGCCCTGGAGGTGGGAAGTACAGTGCCTGCACTTTGAAGGAGGGTTGGAGATATGTTGCAAATTTTGAATTGTAGTGTTGGCACGCCTCTGACAAGACTGATGGAGTGAATGATGACAAAAGTGTTTCTTCTGTTTTGGGTCACCCTGCCTCAACGGGAAACAGCTGATGAATTATTACAAAAAAAAAAAAATCATAAACAGTATATCATAAATGAAATTTAGAACAGTAATAGGAAGTAGGATGGTAGACAGCCACTGTCTACCATCCTACTGCCAAAATAGTTTGAAATGGAAACATGTAATTGTCTTACAGAGAGAGAGTTTTATTCTTTCTGTCTCATAAACAATTAGTCCATATTACACATGCATGTATACATGTAAGTGTATACACATATGTGAGTTTTCTTCTATTTTTTTAATAGTTCTTGTTCTTATATTATTTCCTTTCATCTCAATGGGGAAGTGGAGAAGAATCCTTCCTCCATAAGCCATGCATGCCATAAGAGGTGACTAAAGTGTCAGGAATAGGGGGTAGTACCCCTTTTCTGTACAAATTACTAAATTCAAAAAGAGCATTTTAAAGCTGAATATGCACAGATGTAGTATAGACAAGAAAAAGCGGTATGTGAATGTTATGAATGATAAAGGCTGAATGCCCTTGCTCAGAGTGAAAAACAAAATTGAAGGGGCATAGGTGACTTTCAGTGTGGATAAATAAATGGGATTAGGTCAGGAGTATCTGAGAGAATTACAGCTAAGAAAGGAGTAGCAGTAATGTTGAATGATCAGTTAGGAATAGAGAGAGACTGACAAAGAGAGAGAAATTGATTTTAGGAGATCTTAATGGAGTGTTTAGGAAGTGAGAAAGTAATTTTTGGGGGAGATGTCAATGCTAAAGTTTGAGAAACTGTTACAGAGTGCATAGAATGCAAGTTAAATGATAATGGGAACCTTTAACTGAACTTTGCATAGATAAAGGTGTGGTAATAGGTAAAACATAAATTAAAAAATAAGATAAAAATTACAAGAGATACAATATAGGGCATCATGACAGCCGTTTGTTAGATTATGTATTAGTAGATAAAAGGTTGATGGATAGGCTTTTGGATCTGCATATTTTTAGAGGGGGTTACAGATATATCAGATTATTATTTACTTGTAGCTGCAGTGAGAATAAAACATACATGGAGTACAAGTAGAATGTCACCAGTAAGTGAATACTGAATGCTTATAAATTAGAGGAGATAGGTAAGGTTAAATATAAACAACTGTTGGGAGAAAGGTGGGTGAGAGAGAGTATAGGTAATGAAGAGTAGGCTGAAGAGTATAGAGAATATTTGAGAATGCAGTGTTTGAGTATCTAGCAGAAGCTTCTGGACTGAAGAGGGTGGGTGTAGGAGGCAAGAGGGAATATAAAAGGAGAGCGGTAAGAGAGTGGATTAGTTTTTCCACAAATTTTGCTGAAAATAAGAAAAAGTTTTGGAGTGAGATTAACATGTTGAGAAAGTCTAGGAAATGAATGAATTTAAGAATTAAAACAAGAGGGAATTTATTACATGTGGAGGTGGAGGTACTGGGAAGACTGAGGGAGGCAGTGGTTTCATGCACTGGATAGGGAGGTATAACATCTTTTAGGAATGAGGAAGAGCCAGATGTAAGTGTGGGGAAGATGTGTGAGGTATTGGGGAGAATGAAAGTGGGTAAAGCAGCTGGGATTGATGGAATCAAAACAAAAATGTTAAAAGCAAAGTGGGGATAGTTTTGTAGTTGATGCATTTATTCTATAAATTATGAAAGGTACCTCAGGATTTACTCCATGGGAAAGTGGAACAGAAAACTTCCTCTGTAAGCCATGCATGTCATAAAAGGTGACTAAAGTGCCAGGACCAAGGGGCTAGTAACCTCTTCTCCTGTATACATTACAAAAGTTAAAAAGAGAATCTTTTCTTTTTCTTTTTAGGTCACCCTGCCTCAGTGGGATATGGCTGGTTTTGTAGACAGCCTGTACTGTCTGCACAGACAGCCCATGCTGTCTGCCAGCTTAGTTCATATTTTGCACCACTCAAGTGTTGCCCTCTGTAGCCAGGCCTCTCGGTAGGCACGTCAGCCTGTCTGCCCATGCCTCGCTCTCACTCTCACAGCAGCCTAGCAGGAAGACACAAGTACTCCCAGCTCTCTCTCGTGGGATGGCCCTGCCCGGGCCATGGGCACAACACAAGCCTGTGTACCCACCACGACACTTTTCAATAAACAAAGAAGCCTCCGAAGACACGTATCATTCACACCCGCTTTCAGTCCCCCAAATAAACTCGTTATAAATGGTGGAAAGCGGTGGTCGCAGCAGTTGTTTGCCCAGAGAGAGGAAGGAAGAGGTATGAAGTCATCTTCACTTCATCACCCTACACAAGAAGCATCCGTCTCTCAACAAGTTATCCTGATGTCGTGTCTGCACATTTGAGCATCCAGACAGGTACAAGCAGGATCCAGCCGAAATTTGCCGAAATTCTCCGAGAATTGTAAGTGACCCCACGCTACAGCGTCCCATGCTGTTTCTCAAGTCACGTGTTCAGCGTCACTTGTATGTTGCTGTTGTTGTTCAGCTCAGCACAGCTGTTTCAGCAAGCCAGAGGTGAGTTTTGTGGTGATTTCTGCGTCCAGTTTGAGTTCTCCACGTGGTTGTGGGAGGAGGAAGAGGCCGCTCCTTGCCTCGCCCTGCTGTACTCTCACACCTCACCAGCCTACCATACACCACTCACCACTGCTCACTCCCTCTGCTGTGTTTTCTGCTGTTTTCCATGTGAATTCATTGCCAGAGCTGTGTATCCGAGTGCCCGAGGCCACTCGAAGCTACGTAGATCAGTATGCCACGTAGATCAGCAAGCCACGTAGATCAGCAAGCCACGTAGATCACGACACCACGTGGATCCCGATGCCACGTGGGTGTGGGCGATGTCACGTGGATCTACCAGCCACATGAGTTACCAGATGTCCCAGGCCTCATGCTGTGGTCTGCTGCCCGCATCACATCGATGTCACCCACGATGCTGGCCGACTTTATGACGTCACGATGTCTGCTGATGTCACCTCGAGATGTCTGCTGATGTCACAGTGCTGCTGATGTCACCTCGCAACATCATGCCTGACATCACATGATGTCACCATCGAGTGTTCAGTAATTATTTCAATATTGTCGAGAAGACTAAGAGAAGATATATGTCGTGTGTTAATTCCTCTCAGTCAGTGTTCTCACATTTTAGTATATGTCTTAGTGTCAGTTTTATTCACAGAAAAGCATCATTTGCTAGTTTAAGCCATGT
Organism: Cherax quadricarinatus; assembly: GCF_038502225.1. Classification (NCBI taxonomy): domain Eukaryota; kingdom Metazoa; phylum Arthropoda; class Malacostraca; order Decapoda; family Parastacidae; genus Cherax; species Cherax quadricarinatus. Next base: position 6,854,470 of record NC_091376.1, read on the forward strand.
TGTACCGCATGTACAGCGGGTGTGTTTAAAGTTTCCGTGTGACCAGTGAGGTCTGAGCCAGACCTGAGTAGCACCACTGTGCTAAGTCACCCGATGTGACCAGTGCATATGACAGCTGATGTCAAGACAGCCCTGAGTGACCGAGCCCTCTTGTACAGAAAGCTTTTATGCTCGTCGCTCGTGATGTTCTGCAGAATCGTACCTGCTACGATTCCCATCGAGATTTGTTTCACTTCACCTCCAGACCGTCAGAGTGCAGTTATATGTAGAGAAACAAGTCTGGGGACGCTTAGACTAACCTCTGCTATAACTCCAACTGCCGAGAGAATGACACGCTATGTCAGCCTCGTGTCACAAGCTTCAGTGAGCAGCCTGCACAAAGATGATGTCACTTTGACTGCTAGCTCGCTCACTGCAGTCTGGTGTATGATGTTACGACTCCCAGATGTTTCGCCCAGTCGTCTCTGCCACGACTCGCTCCACAACTCGCTCCACGCTCGCCGGCAGTGACAGCCCAGCGACAGTACCAGTCGAGAAGTGTCCTCCTGAGTCACTTGCCAGAAGTCCTGCCCAGTTGCCGAGTTTTGTCGACGCCTCACTCGAGGGCACCAGCATGTCGTGCCCCAGGTTGAGTGAAAACCTGCAGCGGCTCCTACGATGACTGCTTCACCGTTCCAGAGGAGACCGTAACCTGTTACGTCACAGCTCAGCTGCAGCGATGTCTCCTGTGTTGCAGTATCTGTCCAGACGCAGGAAGGCGTGCAGTGATGCCCATTGACGCTCACTGCCTTTGACCACGATGTTTAGCACACCCCACATGTTTTTTTCTTCCCTCCCTGTAGGAAGTTTTTTTTCCATGTCCATATGTATATATATGTTTTTATTTTGTGTTCTGTGCCCTGTTCCAACGAGAGAGAGACCGGGTTCCTTTTACCACCAGTATTGTCGCGTCGGGATGACGCGAGGTAGGTGGCCGAGCGTATGTAGACAGCCTGCACTGTCTGCACAGACAGCCCATGCTGTCTGCCAGCTTAGTTCATATTTCGCACCACTCAAGTGTTGCCCTCTGTAGCCAGGCCTCTCGGTAGGCACGCCAGCCTGTCTGCCCATGCCTCGCTCTCACTCTCACAGCGGCCTAGCAGGAAGACACAAGTACTCCCAGCTTTCTCTTGTGGGATGGCCCTGCCCGGGCCATGGGCACAACACAAGCCTGTGTACCCACCACGACACTTTTCAATAAACAAAGAAGCCTCCGAAGACACGTATCATTCACACCCGCTTTCAGTCCCCCAAATAAACTCGTTATAGTTTGATGAAAAAAAAAAACTCAGGCAATGGGGATAAAAGAGAGTGTAAGAATTATTCTTCTTCTTTCAAAAACTTTAGTAATGTATACAGGAGAAGGGATTACTAGCCCCTTTCTCCTGGCATTCTAGTCACCTCTTACGACACACATGACTTAAGGAGGAAAAATTCTGTTCCACTTTCCCATGGAGATAAAAGGAAATAAACAAGAGGAAGAACTAGTAAGAAAATAGAAGAAAACCCAGAGGGGTGTGTATACATATGCTCATACATGCATGTGTAGTGTGAACTAAGTGTAAGAAGAAGTAGCAAGACGTACCTGAAATCTTGCATGTTTATGAGACAGAAAAAAGGACACCAGCAATCCTACCATCATGTAAAACAATTACAGGCTTCCGTTTTACACTCACTTGGCAGGAGAGTAGTACCTCCCTGAGTGGTTGCTGTCTACCAACCTACTACCTAGGAAATGTGTGTGTACATACAGAAATTTTTTTGTGTAGCTGGAGTACAGTATAACATTGTGAAGTATAGTATACACTACAGTGGAACCTTGGTTATCAAATGCACTACTTGTTGAACAAGTCGGTTGTCGAATAAGGAATTCGAGAAAGAGATGTCTTGGTGTTTGTACATGCTCTTGGTTGTCGATGGACAACGGCGAACAGGACAAAGTGGCTTGGATCACACGATCACCAGACAATGAGTCCACAGTGTGGGTCTCAATCAGTACAGCAATTAATGCGTGTGCTGTAAGCATCTCTCGAGCTCTTGCTGTGCATCTTGTCAACTTTTTTTGTTATTCTGCAGTTTTTGGTCAATTTTTTTTATTGTGAGGTAAGCAATCATGGGTCCAAAGAAGGATAAAGAGATAAAAGCAAAAAGAAAAGTGAGTTTAAAAAGAGAAGTTACCATTCAAAAGTATGAAGAAGATAGACTCTGTGTGGTTGATATAGCAAAACTTTTTGGTAAATCAAAGTCTACCGTTTGCACAATACTGGGCCAAAGGGAAAAAATTAAAGCAGCTGACCTTGCAAAAAGCATGAAAGTGATATCAAGGCAAAAGCCACAAATTATTTAGGAGGTTGTAAAATTCTTGTTGATTTGGGTAAATGAAAAACAGTTACATGGTAATAGTGTGTTAGAGGCCATTATTTCTGAAAAAGCGAGGCCGTTGTATGATGACCTGGAAAAAAAAAAAAGTGCTGAAATGCAATCCTTCAAGGCTAATAGGGGTTGGTTTGATAATTTTAAGAAAAGACGTGGCATTCATAGTGTGGCTAGGCATGGGAAAGATGCCAGTGCTGACCAAGTGGCTGTTGAAAAGTATTTTACTGAATTCCAAGTGTACATAGAAACTGAGGGATTTCTCCCCTGACAAGTGTTTAATTGTATTGAGACAGGCCTCTTCTAGAAGAAAATGCCCAAGAAGACCTACATAACTGAAGAGGAAAACTCAATGCCAGAACCCAAGCCAATGAAAGATGCTCACTCTGTTATTGTGAGGTAATGCAAGTGGAGACTTGAAACTGAAGCCCTTACCTATTTATCATTCCAAAAAACCATGAGTTTTTAGGAACAACAACATTATGAAAAGCAAACTGGCTGTAATGTGGAGGGCCAACACAAAAGCTTGGGTAAAAAGACAATTTTTTATTGAGTGGGTTCATGAGGTCTTTGCTCCCACTGTCAAACAGAACCTCATTAAAAACAATTGCCACTCAGGGCCATTTTACTTTTGGATAATACTCCTGCTCACCCTCCAAGCTTGGAAAACAAGTTGCTGGAGGAGTTTAGTTTTATAACTATGAAGTTCTTGCCTCCTAACATCACTCCTCCCATCCAGCCAATGAACCAGCAAGTCATTTTTAGCTATAAGAAACTCTACATCAAAGCACTTTATAAAGGTGCTTTGAAGTTACTTCAGAAACAAATTTAACACTCAGGGAGTTGTGGAAAGACCATTTCAATATCCTCACCTACTTCAAGCTTTTAGACAAAGCCTGGGGGGATGTGTCTTCCAGGGACATGTAGTCAGCATGGAAGAAACTGTGTCCTGACTTTATGGCAGCCAGGGATTTTGAAGGCTTTGAAGATGAGCCTGAGCCAGTAAAGGATATTATGTCCCTGGGGAAGACTTTAGGCCTAGAGGTGACCGAATATGATGTGGAGGAGTTGGTGGAGGAGCACAGAACTAAACTTACCACAGAAGAACCTGTACACCTTCAGAAGAAGCAGCAACAGATTGCAGTGGAGGAGCTGTCATCAGAGGAAGAGGAGAGAAAGGATGATGTGCCCATTGCACTTGTCAAGGAAATGTGTGCTAAATGGAATGAAGTGCAGAAGTTTGCTGAAAAATACCATCCAGACAAAGCAGTGGCCATCCATCTCTCTAACACGTACAATGACACTCTAATGTCTCAAGTAAGACAAGTGTTATAACGGAACCTGAAACAACCCACACTGAACAGGTTTTTAGTGAGACAAAGAACCAGTGAGCCAGAACATGGTGTCAGTGGTGAAAATAGACAAAGAAGAGAAACAACACCAGGAGAGTTGCCTGACATTAATAGGTGACTCTCCTTCCAAGTGGTAACATACCCCCTCCTCTCCTCCACCTCATGCTTCCAGTATGCCATTAGCTCTCCTCTGACAGGCAAAAGGCAGTTATATTTTCATTTACTGTACAGTATTTCAGTTAGTTTATTTTAGTATTAATTTTTACAGTTTTATGTAGTATTTAGTACATTTTTAATCAATGATTATAATGTCATTTGGGGTCTGGAACAGATTAATTGTATTTACATTATCCTTTAGGGAAAAACTGCTTTGGTTGTTGAATCGACATCAACTGGAATGAATTAAATTCGACAACCAAAGTTCCACAGTACAGTGGTACCCCGAGTTTCGTACAGCTCCCAACTTGAACAATTATGTAAGTGTATTTTTGTAAGTGCTTTCGTAAGTGTATTTTGGGGGTATGAAACGGACTAATCTAATTTACATTATTCCTATTGGGAACAAATTCGTTCAGTATTAGCACTCGAACAGCCTCCTGGAACAAATTAAGTTCGAAACTCGGGGGACCACTGTATATGCAATCTAGCTAAAAGGGAAATTCAAATCAACCCTCTTTCCAGAACACAAAATGTACTAATTAACAATACATAAAAAATCCCCAAAATCAGAAATTCTTGAGAGCTTGTCATTTTTTTTTTTTTAACACATCGGTCATCTCCCACCGCGGCAGGTGAAACGAAAAAGAAAAAACAAATTTTTTTTCTTTTTAAATTTAGTAATATACACAGAAGGGGTTACTAGACCTTGCTCCCAGCATGGCTTACAGAGCAAGGATTCTTCTCCACTTTCCCATGGAGGATTATTATAATTATTATGACTGTGATGTCAGTGACCCTCTGGCAAGACAGCAACTGAATGAGTTACTGAAATTTTTTTCTATTTTGTCAGGTCATCCTATCTCGGAGGGAGATGGCTGGAGTGTTAAAATTATTATTATAATTATGAGGAAGTGGTAAACTTGTAATGGTCATACAGTACCCTGGGTATAATGTTTTATCAGGAGAGAAAGAGTAAACTTCAAATCCATCGATCCAGAGAACTTCGTGCATATCAGAGCAACTTTCCCTTTAAAGAAACATTAAAAAATAAAAATTAGCTCAAAATTTCAGTAACATCAACGCAGAATCGCTGTGTTCATACAGAGTGCCCAGAGATGCCACTCAGCATCTTTCAGTGAGGAAAGATCATCGAACATACTGAATAAATGTAGATAAATGATTCAGAAAGCTGATATGTTGATAAACTAGATACAGTGGACCCCCGCATAACGATTTTAATCCGTGCAAGAGGGCTCATTGTTATGCGAAATAATCGGTATGTGAATGAATTTTCCCCATAAGAAATAATGGAAATAAAATTAATCCGTGCAAGACACCCAAAAGTATGAAAAAAAAAAAATTTTTACCACATGAAATGTTAATTTTAATACACACAAACTGAAAAAGGCATGCACACTTACATGACACTTACTTTTATTGAAGATCTGGTGATGATTGATGGGATGGGAGGAGGGGAGAGAGAGTGTTAGTGTTTAGAAGGGGAATCCCCTTCCATTAAGACTTGAGGTGTCAAGTCCTTTTCTGGGGTTACTTCCCTTCTTCTTTTAATGCCACTAGGACCAGCTTCAGAGTCACTGGACTTCTTTCGCACAACATATCTGTCCATAGTGGCCTGTACCTCTCGTTCCTTTATCACTTCCCTAAAGTGTTTCACAACATTGTCAGTGTACAGGTTGCCAACACGGCTTGCAATAGCTGTGTGAGGGTGATTTTCATCCATGAAAGTTTGCACTTCAAGCCACTTTGCACAGATTTCTTTAATCTTTGTAGTAGGCAACTTCTTCAATTTCTCTCTCCCCTCCTCTGAACCAGTTTCCTCAGGTCTGGCCTCTTGCTCTTGAAGTTGATCTATCAGCTCATCAGTGGTTAGTTCTTCATTGTCCTCCTCCACCAACTCTTCCACATCATCCCCACTAACCTCCAACCCCAAGGACTTTCCCAATGCCACAATGGATTCCTCAAGTGGCATAATCCTCTCAGGGTTAGCCTCAAACCCTTCAAAATCCCTTTTGTCTACACATTCTGGCCACAGTTTCTTCCAAGCAGATTTCAAGGTCTTCTTAGTCACTCCCTCCCAAGCCTTACCTATAAGGTTTACACAATTGAGGATATTAAAGTGCTCTCTCCAAAACTCTCTTAGAGTCAGTTGAGTTTCTGAGGTCACTACAAAGCACCTTTCAAACAGAGCTTTTATGTACAGTTTTTTGAAGTTTGCAATAACCTGCTGGTCCATGGGCTGCAGGAGAGGAGTGGTATTAGGAGGCAAAAACTTCACCTTAATGAAGCTCATGTCCCCACAAAGTCGCTCTGCCACGTCTGTAGGATGACCAGGGGCATTGTCTAACACCAGGAGGCACTTAAGTTCTAATTTCTTTTCAGTTAGGTAATCTTTCACATTGGGGGCAAATGCATGGTGTAACCAGTTATAGAAAAAGTCCCTAGTGACCCATGCCTTACTGTTTGCCCTCCACAGCACACACAAATTATCCTTGAGGACATTCTTTTGCCTGAACGCTCTGGGAGTTTCAGAGTGATACACTAATAAAGGCTTAACTTTGCAATCACCACTAGCATTGGCACACATCAACAAAGTAAGCCTGTCTTTCATAGGCTTATGTCCTGGGAGTGCCTTTTCCTCCTGAGTAATGTAGGTCCTGCTTGGCATTTTCTTCCAGAACAGGCCTGTTTCATCACAATTCAACACTTGTTCAGGTTTCAGTCCTTCACTGTCTATGTACTCCTTGAATTCCTGCACATATTTTTCAGCCGCTTTGTGGTCCGAACTGGCAGCCTCACCATGCCTTATCACACTATGGATGCCACTACGCTTCTTAAATCTCTCAAACCAACCTTTGCTGGCCTTAAATTCACTCACATCATCACTAGTTGCAGGCATTTTTTTAATTAAATCCTCATGCAACTTCCTAGCCTTTTCACATATGATCGCTTGAGAGACGCTATCTCCTGCTAGCTGTTTTTCATTTATCCACACCAATAAGAGTCTCTCAACATCTTCCATCACTTGCGATCTTTGTTTCGAAAACACAGTTAAACCTTTGGCAAGAACAGCTTCCTTGATTGTCTTTCTGGTGCCCACAATAGTAGCGATGGTTGATTGGGGTTTCTTGTACAACTTGACTAGGTCGGCGATACGCACTTCACTTTCATACTTATCAATGATCTCTTTCTTCATTTCTATTGGAATTCTCACCCTTATTGATGTACGGTTGGCACTAGAAGCTTTCTTGGGGCCCATGGTCACTTATTTTCCAGAAACAGCACCGAAAACACTGTAATAATACGAAATATTCCGATTGTATGCTTGGATGTTACCGCGGAGGCTGGCTGGTAAACAATGGCACGGGCGGCACATGTGAGGCTGGCTGAGGGCGCACATTGGACGCGTCTCGGACGAAAATCGGTGAGCGGGTTTTTAATCGGTATGCGCGGCAAAATTTTTGCGATTAAAGCAAGCGGTATGCGGATTAATCGCTATGTGATGCCATTGTTATGCGGGGGTCCACTGTACAAGTGCAACACTTAGGTATCTTTATTGAGGAAACTTTTTCCCACACAGTGGCTTCCTCAGTCCAATACAAAGAAGAATGGTTGAAGATCAGGAGTTTGAGGTAATCAGTCCCTCAGCCTGGGGTCAATGTAATCAGTCCATTAATCATGATAAGAATCCAAGATTGATGGACTAATTATATTAACTCCAGGCAGAGGGACTGATTACCTCAAACTCCTTCTGATCTTCAACCATTCTTCTCTATATCAGACCGATGAAACCACTGTGTGGTAAAACATTTCCACAATAAAGATCCCCAAGTGTAGCACATGTATCTAATTTATCAAACTGAATGAAGCCAACGCTCTTATAAAGCTTCTATATATAGTGTAATTTTTTAATGAATGTGACTGAATAACTGCACCCAATATTGAACTTATTGTTTTTAATCTCATTTACAAAATAATCGCACTGTGTAGAGGAGCTTCATAAGAGAGGTTACTGTAAATGATACACTGACCATATGGGTAATACCTACTGTGCATATATACAAATAACCCATATTCAACAGTACAGGAAAGAACACAAATATTGTCAGTGTACTTGAGAACCTTGTCAATGCCTGAGGAGGGTCTGAAGTGCACCAGAAATCTTCACATTTTTTCTTTACTGCTCAACGTGGGTCATTTATATATTATAAAACATATAGCATCCTGTACAGTACTCCACAACAAACTGTTCCCCAATTAGGACAGCCACATGAACTATCATCTATTCCTAAATTTTTGTTTATGACCCCTTAGAGACCATATATATATATCTTTCTTTCTTTCAACACACTGGCCGCATCCCACCGAGGCTGGGTGGCCCTAAAGGAAAAACAAAAGTTTCTCCTTTTACACTTAGTAATATATACAGAAGAGGTTACTAGCCCCTTGCTCCCGGCATGGCTTATGGAGGAAGAATTCTGTTCCACTTCCCCAATGAGGTAAGAGGAAATAAACAAGAACAAGAACCTGAAAGAAAATAGAAGAAAACCCAGAGGGGTGTGTATATACATATATGCTTGTACATGTATGTGTAGTGTGACCTAAGTGTAAGTAGAAGTAGCAAGACGTACCTGAAATCTTGCATGTGTATGAGACAGAAAAAAAAGACACCAGCAAATCCTACCATCGTTTAAAACAATTACAGGTTTCCGTTTTACACTCGCTTGGCATGACAGTAGTACCTCCCTGGGTGGTTGCTGTCTACCAATGTACTATCTAAAGAGAGAGAGAGAGAGAGAGAGAGAGAGAGAGAGAGAGAGAGTGTGTGAGAGTGAGAGAGTGAGAGAGTGAGAGAGTGAGAGAATGAGTGAGAGAATGAGTGAGAGTGAGAGAGTGAGTGAGAGTGAGTGAGAGTGAGAGAGTGAGTGAGAGAGAGAAAGTGAGAGAGTGAGAGTAAGAGAGTGAGAGAGAGTGAGTGAGAGTGAGAGAGTGAGAGTGAGAGAGTGAGAGAGTGAGAGAGTGAGAGAGTAAGAGTGTGTGTGTGTGTGTGTGTGTGTGTGTGTGTGTGTGTGTGTGTGTGTGTGTGTGTGTGTGTGTGTGTGTGTGTGTGTGTGTGTGTGTGTGTGTGTGTGTGTGTGTGTGTGTGTGTGTGTGTGTGTGTACTCACATATTTGTACTCACCTATTTGTGGTTGCAGGGGTCGAGTCTTAGCTCCTGGCCCCGCCTCTTCACCGGTTGCTACTGGGCCCTCTCTCTCCCCGCTCCATGAGCTTTATCAAACCTCGTCTTAAAACTGTGTATGGTTCCTGCCTCCACTACGTCATTTTCTAGGCTATTCCACTGCCTGACAACTCTATGACTGAAGAAATACTTCCTAATATCTGTGTGTATGTGTGTGTGTGTGTGCGTGTGTGTGTGTGTGTGTGTGTGTGTGTGTGTGTGTGTGTATATATAAATATATATAAATATATATATATATATACATATATATATATATATATATATATATATATATATATATATATATATATATATATGTATATATATATATATATATATATATATATATATATATATATACAGTGGACCCCCGCATAGCGACCTTAATCCGTGCAAGAGGGCTGGCTGTTATGCGAAATGTTCGCTATGCGAATGAATTTTCCCCATAAGAAATAATGGAAATCAAATTAATCTGTGCAAGACACCCAAAAGTTTGAAAAAAAAAATTTTACCACATGAAATATACATTTTCCTACACACAAAGAGAAGGATACATGCACAATAGTAGAGTAGTACATGCACAATATATATTGTGCATGTACTACTCTACTAAATGAAGAATAAATGACACTTACCTTTATTGAAGATGCAGCAATGACTGATGAGACACTGTGTCCTGGGAGTGCCTTTTCCTCCTGAGTACTGTAGGTCCTGTTTGGCATTTTCTTCCAGAACAGGCCTTATCACACTGTGTATGTCACTACGATTCTTAAATCTCTCAAACCAACCTTTGCTGGCTCTAAATTCACCAATATGAGCAATAGTTCCAGGCATTTTCCCTGTTCACCTGGGTGTTAGTCGACTGGTGTGGGTTGCATCCTGGGAGACAAGATTAAGGACCCCAATGGAAATAAGTTAGACAGTCTTCGATGACACTGACTTTTTTGGGCTATCCTGGGTGGCAAATCCTCTGGGGTTAATTGTTTCTTGGTATTCTCAATAAGCCACAACAACAACGGTGCTACAGCAGCAGCAGCAGCAGCTGACGATGTTACAGCAGCAGCAGACGATGCTACAGCAGCAGCAGACGATGCTAGAGCAGCAACAGACGATGCTACAGCAGCAGCAGACGATGCTACAGCAGCAACTGACGATGTTACAGCAGCAACAGACGATGCTACAGCAGCAGCAGCAGCAGACGATGCTACAGCAGCAGCAGCAGCTGACGGTGGAACAGCAGCAACAGACGATGCTACAGCAGCAGCAGCAGCAGACGATGCTACAGCAGCAACAGACGATGCTACAGCAGCAGCAGACGATGCTACAGCAGCAACTGACGATGTTACAGCAGCAGCAGACGATGCTACAGCAGCAGCAGCAGCAGACGATGCTACAGCAGCAGCAGCAGCTGACTGTGGAACAGCAGCAACAGACGATGCTACAGCAGCAGCAGATGATGCTACAGCAGCAGCAGACGGTACTACAGCAGCAGGAGCAGCTGACGGTGGTACAGCAGCAGCAGCTGACAGTGCAGCAGCAGCTGACGGTGATACAGCAGCAGCAGCAGCAGCTGTACCACCAATAGTAGCGATGGTTGATTGGGGTTTATTATACAACCTGGCCAGCTCGGAGACACACACTCCACTTTCATACTTATCAATGATCTTTTTCTTCATCTCCATAGTAATTCTCACCCTTATTGCTGTAGGGTTGGCACTAGAAGCTTTCTTGGGGCCCATGGTCACTTATTTTCCAGAAAATAATCACCAAAAACACTGTAATAATACAAAATGTTCCGATTGTATGCTTGGATGTTACCGCGGAGGCTGGCTGGTAAACAATGCCACCCGCGGAACATGTGAGCGTGGCTCAGGCCACACATTGGACGCGTCTCGGACGAAGGCCGCTGAGCGGGTTTTTGTCCACTATGCGGGGCAAAATTTTAGCGATCAAAGCGTCCGCTATGCGGATTGTCCGCTATGCAAGGCGTCCGTTATGCGGGGGTCCACTGTATATATATATATATACAGTGGACCCCCAGTTAACGATATTTTTTCACTCCATAAGTATGTTCAGGTGCCAGTACTGACCGAATTTATTCCCATAAGGAATATTGTGAAGTAGATTATTCCTTTCAGACCCCCAAACATACACGTACAAACGCACTTACATAAATACACTTACATAATTGGTCGCATTTGGAGGTAATCGTTATGTGGGGGTCCACTGTATATATATATATATATATATATATATATATATATATATATATATATATATATATATATATATATATATATATATATATATATATATATATATATAAAATCAGGGGGGGATATAGTGTTGGAGTGGTTGGTACTTTTGTTTAATAAATGTATGAAAGAGGGGAAGGTACCTAGGGATTGGCGGAGAGCATGTATAGTCCCTTTATATAAAGGGAAAGGGGACAAAAGAGACTGTAAAAATTATAGAGGAATAAGTTTACTGAGTATACCAGGAAAAGTGTACGGTAGGGTTATAATTGAAAGAATTAGAGGTAAGACAGAATGTAGGATTGCGGATGAGCAAGGAGAGAGTGGGTAGGGGATGTGTAGATCAAGTGTTTACATTGAAGCATATATGTGAACAGTATTTAGATAAAGGTAGGGAAGTTTTTATTGCATTTATGGATTTAGAAAAGGCATATGATAGAGTGGATAGAGGAGCAATGTGGCAGATGTTGCAAGTATATGGAATAGGTGGTAAGTTATTAAATGCTGTAGAGAGTTTTTATGAGGATAGTGAGGCTCAGGTTAGGGTGTGTAGAAGAGAGGGAGACTACTTCCCGGTAAAAGTAGGTCTTAGACAGGGATGTGAGAGGGGGTAAAGGAGGTTTTGTGGGCAAGGGGCTTGGGCTTCCAGCAAGTGTGCATGAGCGTGTTAGATAGGAGTGAATGGAGACGAATGGTACTTGGGACCTGACGATCTGTTGGAGTGTGAGGAGGGTAATATTTAGTGAAGGGATTAAGGGAAACCGGTTATTTTCATATAGTCGGACTTGAGTCCTGGAAATGGGAAGTACAATGCCTGCACTTTAACCCTTTGAGGGTTTTCGTCGTACTAGTACGTCTTACGCGTAGGGGTTTTTGACGTACTAGTACTCATAAATTCTAGCGACCTCAAATCTAGTGGGAGAAAGCTGGTAGGCCTTCATATGAAAGAATGGGTCTATGTGGTCAGTGTGCACAGTCTAAAAAAAATCCTGCAGCACACGGTGCATAATGAGAAAAAAAAAACTTTTTCCATTTTTTTTTAATAAATCAGCGACTTTGCAGTGTATTTTCGTATAGTATTTATTGTTGTATTCTAGTTTTCTTGGTCTCATTTTATAGAATGGAAGACATATTACTGAAATTGAGATGATTTTGACTGGTTTTACAATGAAAGGTGCCTTGAAATTGAGCTCAAAGTAGCAGAAATGTTCGATTTTTACCAAACTTCAAAAGTAAACAAATCGTGCCAAGCGTGCAATACACGTCAACTGGTGAGTCTAATATTCTTTCACAAGTGCACCAATAATATTTATACCATTTTTTACACTAATGCAGTAGTCTGCATAACAGTAAATCTTATATTTTTTGTGAGAATAAAAATTCAAAGTGGAAAGCAAAAGAATATAAGAGGGGCCTTGAGACGTGACTAATGACTAGAGGAAATGTCATTTTAGTGCCAGGAATGTCTTTCTTGTTTATTCTGGGCCCTATTCCGAAATTGCCATCTTTTGAAATTTGTGTGAAATTGGCAAAATTGCTAAATTCTGACCACTGTACTGGATAGTTGAATTTATAAATGGGTGGTTTCTTGCACCCATTCGATAGAAAAAATGGAGTTCTAGCGAAATATTCATGTTTTTTGTCGACTAGTACAGTGAAATTGGCCGAAAATGGGGCTCAAAGTGGGCAAAATCGCCGATCCGTAAACATCGCCGAGACCGCTAACTTTGCGAGAGCATAATTCCGTAAGTTTTCTATCAAATTTCAAACTTTTGGTGTCGTTATGATCGGGAAAAGATTCTCTATCTTTTCATAAGAGAAAATAATTTTTTTTTTTTTTTAAATTTGGCCGACCCTGAGAACGAGTTTCGGAGAGGGCCTGTCGACCCTCAAAGGGTTAAAGGAGGGGTTTGGGATATTGGCAGTTTGGAGGGATATGTTGTGTATCTTTATATGTGTATGCTTCTAAACTGTTGTATTCTGAGCACCTCTGCAAAAACAGTGATAATGTGTGAGTGTGGTGAAAGTGTTGAATGATGATGAAAGTATTTTCTTTCTTTTTTGGGTCCCCCTGCCTCGGTGGGAGACGGCCGACTTGTTAAAAAAAAAATAATAAAATATAATAAATAAATAAATAATAATGTTGCAGTTTAAAAACTGTAGTGTAAAGCACCCTTCTGGCAAGACAGTGATGGAGTGAATGATGGTGAAAGTTTTTCTTTTTCGGGCCACCCTGCCTTGGTGGGAATCGGCCAGTGTGATAATAAAAAAAAAAATAAAAAAATAATATATATATATATATATATATATATATATTCTTCTTCTTTCAACGTACCAGCCGTATCCCACTGAGGTGGGGTGGCCCAAAAGAGAAAACTGAAGTTTCTCCTTTTAAATTTAGTAATATATACAGGAGAAGGGGTTACTAGCCCCTTGCTCCCGGCATTTTAGTCGCCTCTTACGACACGCATGGCTTACAGAGGAAGAATTCTGTTCCACTTCCCCATGGAGATAAGAGGAAATAAACAAGAACAAGAATTAGAAAGAAAATAGAAGAAAACCCAGAGGGGTGTGTATATATATGCTTGTACATGTATGTTTAGTGTGACCTAAGTGTAAGTAGAAGTAGCAAGACTTACCTGTAATCTTGCATATTTATGAGACAGACAAAAGACACCAGCAATCCTACCATCATGTAAAACAATTACAGGCTTTCGTTTTACACTCACTTGGCAGGACGGTAGTACCTCCCTGGGCGGTTGCTGTCTACCAACCTACTACCTAGGATATATATATATATATATATATATATATCTATATATATATATATATATATATATATATATATATATATATATATATATATATATATATATATATATATATATATATATATATATATTGATTGTCCATCGACAATCAATCTGTTATTGCATTTTAGTCTTAAAGTAGGCTTAAGTTTGCCCAAAATGCTCTGCATACCAAGGGGGTTTTCTGCATGCATACCTGTCACCCATCTCTCTACAGTGTATCATGCTGAAATAAAATATTATTATTATTATTATAATTATTATTGATATTATTATTACAGTGCTTGCACTTTGAAGGAGGGGTGTTAATGTTGCAGTTTTATAACTGTAGTGTAAGCACACCTCTGGCAAGACAGTGATGGAGTGAATGATGATGAAAGTTTTTCTTTTTCGGGCCACCCTGCCTTGGTGGGAAGCAGCCGATGTGTTAATGAAAAAAAAAATGTTATTATTATTATCATCTACGTTGTTTTTGCATGCTTTAAGTGTCACCACCTGTGAAATACTTATTACTCTAGGTTAGTTAAATGCATATTACCTATATTTATGCTTAGTACAGTACAGTGGACCCCCGGTTAACGATATTTTTTCACTCCATAAGTATGTTCAGGTGCCAGTACTGACCGAATTTATTCCCATAAGGAATATTGTGAAGTAGATTAGTCCATTTCAGACCCCCAAACATACACGTACAAACGCACTTACATAAATACACTAACATAATTGGTCGCATTCAGAGGTAATCGTTATGCGGGGGTCCACTGTAGTATGTTTATAGACCTATTAGTACATTTAGTAGCAAGTTAATAGACCTGCTGATACATTTAGTAGTAGGCTGGTAGATCTACTGATGTATTTAATAGTATGTAGGTTGGTAGACAGCAATCACCCAGGGAGGTACTACCATCCTGTTAAATCAGTGTGAAATGGAAACCTGTAATTATTTTACATGATGGTAGAATCGCTTTAGTCCTTTCTTTCTGCCTCATAAACATGCAAGATAACAGGTATAGCTTGCTACTTCTACTTATATGCATACATACTCATCTGAGTGTTCTTCTCTTTTCTTAATTAATAGGTCTAGTTCTTATTTATTTACTTTCACCTCCATAGGCAAGCAGAAAAGAAGCCTTCCTCCGTAAGCCATGTGCAACTAAAATGCCGGGAGAAAGGGGCTAGTAACCCCTTCTTCTGTATAAATTACTAAATATAAAAGAAAAAAAAACTTTGGTTTCTTCATTTTCAGGTCATCCTGCCTTGGTAAGAGATGGCTGTGTAAAAAAAAAAAAAGAAATAATCCTGTTATCCATAGATAATAACCCTCCTGTTATCCTTGGATAATAACTCTGTTGTTATACAGTACTTGGATAATAACCTGTTATCTTTGGATAACTCTCCTGCTATCCTTGAATAATAACCCTCCTGAGATAAATAACTTGAAATATGTTATCTGGCTTTATTATTTTTATTCAATTATTAGCTATAATATTTATCTTACTTGGTCTTATTGCTGCTTCCACCATTACTGTTCCCTTCTTTGGCCTTCTGATTTTCACTGACATTGAATGATTCATACTTTCTGAATGGATCATTTATCTGAGTCTTCGAGTTTTTGTGCTTTTCATCGATGCTGTCCTGGTTGAGAATTTTAACCTTCGAGTTCTCGTGATTTTCATTATCACTGACTGGATCAAGTTTTTGATTTTTAGAATTTCTGAAAAAAAAAAAAAAATTATTTTTAGAAACTTTAAAATACATGTAGCTAGTTTCTGGAAAAAAAAAAAAAATGTTTTAGAAGCTTTAACCCATAAACGGTCCAAGCAGATCTACGTTCACATGTGTAGTGCTACAAAAGTAGATCTACGTTTTTTTTTTTCCATATTTTCAAATATAACAAAAAAAAAAAAAAGTAGATCAAAGTTTTTTTTACACATTTTCAAATGTAAAAAAAAAAAATCTACTTTTTTTTACATACCTTCAAATGTTGAAAAAACATATATATACGTTTGGACCATTTACGGGTTAAAATAAATATAGCTAAAGTTTCAGGTAAAAAATTTGTTTTAAAAACTTTAAAATACATACAACTTAAAAAATATTTTTTGTAAGGAACCCTTGATAATCATTTTATGTATAGATATTTACAGTTCCTGTTTGTAATCAGGCATTTTGCACATCTGTACTGCACATGTTTAAGTTTTGTGCACCCATACAAGAAACATTAAAAAAATATATTGCTAATAAGAACATAAGAAGGAAGAACACTGCAGCAGGCCTACTGGCCTATGTGAGGCAGGTTCAAGTCACCTCCCAGCTTAAAACCCTTTGACTGTCGCAGGCCCCTATCTGAAACTGTCATTCTATGTCGCAAAATATTCGAAAAAAAAAATTATTTTTTCTTATGAAAATGTTAAGATTATTTTTCTGAGTGTTTTAGTCCCAAAAAAAATTTTTTGTCATCAGTACTTACCGAGATATAGAGCTGTGAAGTTTGCAGAAAATGAGCCGCGTATGGCAACAGCGGCGACTGCCGCTCACCTGGTAAACTTTAGTTTACTTGTATTTGAATTTTTTTTTGTCTTTTTCACTATTTTATTTTTTCACATAACTTGTGGCCTATGAGACCAAAGTAAGGTGCAATGTACATATATACATTCGTTGTATACAACACAATAAGCACACAAACATAATTATCAATATATTGTTTACAAAACTTGTTTACAAAAACAAACAATACAAAAATTTTTTTATTACTATTGTTCTATAATATATATACCAATGTATAGTGACCGAACATATTCCTAGAAGTTCTGCAGCTTGTGGAACTCTTTGAAACATGTTTTCAAACATGTTTTCATACACAATGGTGTTTTACACTCCTCACACATAAAACATGGTTTTACACTCCTCACACATAAAACATGGTGTCATACACAATGGTGTTTTACACTCCTCACACATAAAACCAGTGTACACAGTGTGCATTTTTGTGGACTTTTTTTTTATGTGCAAAGACAAAACACCTCGTCTGAGCAGTTTTCTTCAAAGTATTAGCAGGCAGTTGTGTTATGTAGTTATCCTAGGTAAATGGTCGCGTGTCATCATTCCTTCCTTCATACTTTCCTGACGACGTAGTCTTGTGGCTCTCTCTGAGACAGAGAGCTAGACCGATAGACAGGGAGCTTGACAGACAGACAAATAGACAGACAGAAATGTTTGTGTACCAGCAAAAACAAAGGGAGGGCGATGGTCATCTAATCTTTCCTTATCAGCTCCACCCTCGTTTACGCTCATCAAAGTCAGCTCTTATCAGATGTTATCTCCCTTTATCTTGTCACTGTCATGGGGTGGACTTTTTTTTTCTTGCTTCAAGGGAACAATATTATTACATCTTCTTCTTCTTCTTCTTCTTCCTCCTCCTCCTCCTCTTCCTCCTCCTCCTGCTCTTCTCCTCTTCCTCTTCCTCCTCCTCTTCTCCTCCTTTTCCTCTTCCTCCTCCTCCTCTTCTCCTCCTTTTCCTCTTCTCCTCTTCCTCTTCCTCCTCCTCTTCCTCCTCCTCTTCTCCTCCTCCTCTTCCTCTTCCTCCTCTTCTTCTCCTCTTCCTCCTCTTCTTCCTCATCCTCCTCCATTGCTTTTGGTCTCAAACTCCTCAAAATCATGAAATTGATCTTCACTGACACTTCCATCTGCATTAGAGCATCACTTGGGAAGAGAAGAGTCCCAGATTTGCTGGGGAGTCACATATTTCTTACCGCTAAACATGCTGAAAAAGGACAACTGAAATGGCATTCCCACAATGCACCACTGGCTCCCCGATTTTTTTTATATGGTGCACACTTACCATGGAGACCCATTCTCCCACATGTGGGCCTACCAGCTTTCTCCTGCTTGATTTGAAGCCGCTAGAATTTATGTGTATAAATACGTCAGAAACAGTGGTGCGTAAGACGTACAGTGGACCCCCGCATAACGATATTAATCAGTTCCTGAGAGCTCATTGTTATGCGAAATTATCGTTATGCGAATGAATTTTCCCCATATGAAATAGTGGAAATCAAATTAATCCGTGCAAGACACCCCAAAGTATGAAAAAAAAAAATTTACCACATGAAATATTAATTTTAATACACACAAACTGAAAAAGACATGCACAGTAACATGACACTTACCTTTATTGAAGATCTGGTGATGATTGATGGGATGGGAGGAGGAGAGAGTCTTAGTGTTTAGAAGGGGAATCCCCTTCCATTAAGACTTGAGGTGTCAAGTCCTTTTCCGGGGTTACTTCCCTTCTTCTTTTAATGCCACTAGGACCAGCTTCAGAGTCACTGGACTTCTGTCGCACAACAAATCTGTCCATAGAGGCCTGTACCTCCCGTTCCTTTATGACTTTCCTAAAGTGTTTCACAACATTGTCAGTGTAATAGTCACCAGCACGGCTTGCAATAGCTGTGTTAGGGTGATTGTCATTAAAAAAGGTTTGCACTTTAAGCCACATTGCACACATTTCCTTAATCTTTGAAGTAGGCAACTTCTTCAATTTCTCTCTCTTCTCCTCCGAAGCAGTTTCCTCAGGTCTGGCCTCATGCTGATGAAGATGATCTAGCATCTTATCAGTGGTTAGTTCGTCATTGTCCTCCTCCACCAACTCTTCCACATCATCCTCACTAACCTTCAACCCCAAGGACTTCCCCAATGCCACAATGGATTCCTCAACTGGCATAGGATTCCCAGGGTTAGCCTTCAAAATCCCTTTGGTCTACACATTCTGGCCACAGTTTCTTCCAAGCAGAGTTCAAGGTCCTCTTAGTCACTCCCTCCCAAGCCTTACCTATAAGGTTTACACAATTGAGGATATTAAAGTGCTCTCTCCAAAACTCTCTTAGAGTCAATTGAGTTTCTGAGGTCACTACAAAGCACCTTTCAAACAGAGCTTTTGTGTACAGTTTTTTGAAGTTTGCTATAACCTGCTGGTCCATGGGCTGCAGGAGAAGAGTGGTATTAGGAGGCAAAAACTTCACCTTAATGAAGCTCATGTCCCCACAAAGTCGCTCTGCCACGTCTGTAGGATGACCAGGGGCATTGTCTAACACCAGGAGGCACTTAAGGTCTAATTTCTTTTCAGTTAGGTAATTTTTCACATTGGGGGCAAATGCTTGGTGTAACCAGTCATAGAAAAAGTCCCTAGTGACCCATGCCTTACTGTTTGCCCTCCACAGCACACACAAATTAGCCTTGAGGATATTCTTTTGCCTGAACGCTCTGGGAGTTTCAGAGTGATACACTAATAAAGGCTTCACTTTGCAATCACCACTAGCATTGGAACACATTAACAGAGTAAGCCTGTCTTTCATAGGCTTATGTCCTGGGAGTGCCTTTTCCTCCTGAGTAATGTAGGTCCTGCTTGGCATTTTCTTCCAGAACAGGCCTGTTTCATCACAATTAAACACTTGTTCAGGTTTCAGTCCTTCACTGTCTATGTACTCCTTGAATTCATGCACATATTTTTCAGCTGCTTTGTGGTCCAAACTGGCAGCCTCACCATGCCTTATCACACTATGTATGCCACTACGCTTCTTAAATCTCTCAAACCAACCTTTGCTGGCCTTAAATTCACTCACATCATCACTAGTTGCAGGCATTTTTTTAATTAAATCCTCATGCAACTTCCTAGCCTTTTCACTTATGATCACTTGAGAGATGCTATCTCCTGCTATCTGTTTTTCATTTATCCACACCAATAAGAGTCTCAACATCTTCTATCACTTGCGATCTCTGTTTCGAAAACACAGTTGAACCTTTGGCAAGAACAGCTTCCTTGATTGCCGTTTTCTTGGACACAATAGTAGCGATGGTTGATTGGGGTTTACTATACAACCTGGCCAGCTCAGAGACATGCATTCCACTTTCATACTTAGCAATGATCTCTCTTCATCTCTATAGTAATTCTCACCCTTATTCCTGTAGGGTTGGCACTAGAAGCTTTCTTGGGGCCCATGGTCACTTATTTTGCAGATAAAATCACCAAAAACACTGTAATAATACGAAATGTTCCGATTGTATGCCTGGATGTTACCGCGGAGGCTGGCTGGTAAACAATGCCACCGGCGGAACATGTGAGGCTGGCTCAGGCTGCACATTAGACGCGTCTCGGACGAATAGCGTTGAGCGGGTTTTTTAGCGGTATGCGAGGCAAAATCTTAGCGATAAAATGTATCGGTATGCGGATTTAACGTTATGTGATGCCAACGGTATGCGGGGGTCCACTGTATATATACAGCGTAAACAGTCAAAGGGTTAAACCAATGACCCACCTAGTCAGGCCAGATCACATCCACTTAAGAAGCATGGCATCAGACCTATCAGCACAAGTTAGTCAGGTCCAACTTACACCCATCCACACCCACTCATGTATTTATCCGACCTATTTTTAAAACTACACAACGTCTTAGCTTTTATGACGGTACTTGGGAGTTTGTTCTACTCATCCACAACTCTATTACCAAACCAGTGCTTTCCTATAGCCTTCTCCTGAATCCGAATTTTTCCAACTTAAAACCACTGCTTCGAGTCCTGTCTTGGCTAGATATTTTTAGCACGCTATTTACATTCCATTTATTTATTCCTGTTTTCCATTTATACACCTCAATCATATCCCCCTAATTCTATGCCTTTCTAGAGAGTGCAGATTCAGGGCCCTCAGTCTATCTTCAATGAAGGATGGGTATAACTGGAAACTGATGTATTAGCAAAATGCCATAAAGCAAAGCACTGTAAAGCAGAGCCCGCTGTATGCTTGCACATACAGTAACATGCATCTATACAGTCTCCGTAAAAAAAGTCATATTTGCTGCAAAAGAAAATTTAAGTAATAAAAACAGTTTAATGACCTTTATTAAAAAACTAAAAGTACAGAAACCAACATTTAGTCATCTGACATTTTGTTTTCATTACTTGTTTAATATTTTCTGGTGAAGGATCACTTAATTTCCAGAATTAAATCACATCCATGAAATACTGGATCTGATGCTGGAAAACTGGTGCTGTGTTTCCTTGGATTTAAACAACTGCCAAACACTTTCAACAGCACTGAGTTCCAGGCTGTTCCCTAGTCACTACAAAATGAATTTCATGCTGTCTCAACTAATTTTTGATCTTCTTGCCATCATGGTTGGGGGCTCCTTCATGCACAAAGGTGATGGTGCCATGAAGATGGTAGTAATGAGTAAGAAGTTCCCCATCAAGAACTTGTAAATATTTCTCTCCACTCATCATCTAACCCTATAACAGGAAATAAAAACCACCATGGCCACCATTATTACTGGAACACCTCCACACCATGACCTTGGAAATGTGTTTGACTACCTTGAAGAGTCACTTACAAGGACCCCAATAGAAATAAGTCACTTTGACTTTTTTGGGTTATCCTAGGTAATTTACAGTATGTATGATAATTGTACTTATGTGTAACTGTGCCTAAATAAACTTACTTACTTACATTTGGATGATGAATTCACTTTGAAACATTCCTGATGGCACAAAAAAATAGATTCATCACCATTGAACATGATGTTCCTCCAGTCATCTGTGGTCTATTCTTTGTGCCTGTCACAAACAGCAAGTTGAAGCTTGCACATACTCTCTGTGATAAGAAGTTTCTTGGCAGCCCTTCAACATGGCATCCTCAGATCCTATTTCAGGCAATGCTCCAGAGCATACACAGCCACTTCTCCAGAGCAGTAACTGTAAGACTTAACCTAACTTCCATTTTCAATAGATCATCAGTGTGTGGGTTGGTCTTCTGAGGCTTCCTGTACCCTTTCTTCTTCATGGGAGTAGTGCCACAAAACAGGTTTCTTGCAGCTCTGCTGAGGTTCCGGATAGACTTTAGGGCGAAATATCCTTCATGGGGAGCCCCTTGTCCAGGATAGTGATGATACAAGCTTTAACACTCATATGAAGCCTATATCAACACATATGATTGAAAAGAACAGCTACAGATGGTGGCAAAAAGTAGACAGTCATGTAGGGCAAAAGGGGTGATTATGAGAGTGATGCCACCTCCCTCTTACATGGTCTGTGGGTTACTGAGAGAGCACTGCACTTCCGTGTAATGTTTATCTGAATCAGAGGTATGACAGACATATGGCTTTTTCTAATTCATTTTCTTAATACTGTTGTAAACAAAAAAATGGTTTGGTACTCAATTGGCATCAAAACGTTTTTCACATTTCGTGGCAAAGATTTTTTTCTGGGGAGATTGTACATATACATATGGGTCATAGCTCAGTGGTAGCACCCTTGATTAACAATGTAAATACCCAGATCTGACCTCAGAATGAATGGAGATAAAGGGCACGTTTCCTTATACCTGTTGCTCCTGTTCACCAAGCAGTAAGTAGGTACCTGGGTGTTAGCCGACTGCTTTGGGCAGGGTCGGTGGTACCCACTAGGTGGCCACTGAGGGGCACCACAATTTCAGGACAAACTTACATAAAATTGTCTAATCCAAGTAAAAACGACAAAAAATAATAATGAAGGGAGTAATGGTTAGCACCGACAAGAGTTATGTTGAAGAATATTTTGTTGAAGTGATATTTGGTTCACATGACCAAACCTGAAGTTATGGGTTGGAGGAAGGTCAGTGTAGAACGTGGAAAACTTAAGTTCAGGCACCAGACAGTGAAGAATGGAATAGACTGATACACCACTGCTGAAACAATACATTATTATTACAGTGGACCCCCGGTTAACGATATTTTTTCACTCCAGAAGTATGTTCAGGTGCCAGTACTGACCGAATTTGTTCCCATAAGAAATATTGTGAAGTAGATTAGTCCATTTAAGACCCCCAAACATACACGTACAAACGCACTTACATAAATACACTTACATAATTGGTCGCATTCGGAGGTAATCGTTATGCGGGGGTCCACTGTATTCAGTTATTATGGCCAATGTCAATAACAATTTCTGTGACAGATAAAAGTTTCCTGTGTTGTGAATATTGTTATGTTGTGATTAGTGTGTCACGTTGATGAGGTTCTGTCGCAGTAAAAAAGTACATAATGACTGAACTTGCATAACAACCCTAAATTGTTTACAATATATATAACAAAAATATTTATATGAACTATCATACATATTAAGTAAGTTTCTTTAGGCCCGGGCACACATAAGTACAATTATCATAATGTAAATTACCTAGCATAACACAAATAAGACAGCTAAAGTGACTTATTTCCATTGGGGTCCTTGTCACAATGCAAATAAATATATATATATATATATATATATATATATATATATATATATATATATATATATATATTATATATATATATATATATATATATATATATATATATATATATATATATATATATATATATATATATATATATATGTATATGTTATATATATATATATATATAATGTGAAAATTATTATAATAATCATGGGGGAGTGGTAAACCTGTAGGGGTCACAGGTGGCCTGGTGGCCTGGTGGCTAAAGCTCCCGCTTCACACACGGAGGGCCAGGGTTCGATTCCCGGCGGGTGGAACCATTTCGACACGTTTCCTTACACCTGTTGTCCTGTTCACCTAGCAGCAAATAGGCACCTGGGTGTTAGTCGACTGGTGTGGGTCGCATCCTGGGGGACAAGATTAAGGACCCCAATGGAAATAAGTTAGACAGTCCTCGATGACGCACTGACTTTCTTGGGTTATCCTGGGTGGCTAACCCTCCGGGGTTAAAAATCCGAACGAAATCTTATCTTATCTTATCTTAATGCCTGGGAATAGGAGGGAATCAAATTTAAATTCAAATAAGAGCGAGTCAAACCAGAGACAATCAAATTCAAATTAGGGAGACTAAATTCAAATCAGGTTTGATCCAAGATAGGTGCAATTCCTTGTATCAAGAGCCCCTGACTGGCATCAAGGCACGTCCCTTAAGAATACATACAATCTATCACTTACCTATTATTATAAATTAAAACATCTGACCCACATACGATCGCTGTAAAGTTCTGGGCGACCTCAATGAGACCCATTCCTTTGGGTTCTATCTCTTTTCAAGCTACAAATTCCTTCTTATTTTCCTCTGGAGAATCTCACAGTTCTTCCTCTTCTATCTTTACTACGTATACACTGAGATGGAATAATTTTATAGCTGTGTTTACAGATTGCTTAGTAGCTTTTGTTTCTCCACACGTTATTGTTATTGCTGGAATAAAGGGCTGGTGCGGCGCTGGGACCGTATGAACCCGGACGACCCGAGGTGTCGTTAACAACTTACTGTGTGTGGAAAAAGACACTTATGTACAGTTCAGGACATTTATTAAAGGAAACGTTTCGCCACGAGTGGCTTCTTCAGTCCTAATACAGAGAAAACTAAGAAAATGCATATATATAGTGGCAGGAGTCAGGTGAAGTGACGCGTAGTAGTAGTGAAACTAAGGAGGTGAGGCTAGAGAGGGACCTGCTGACATCATGTAACAGCAGTTCCCAGGATGGGTAATGTCCTCTTGATTAGTAATTTTGAAATACTGTAACTACCGGATTTTTGCTTTATAGTGTTACTGATAGTGATTAGTGCAGCTTCAATGCATTTTCTCCGTCTTAAGTCATATTCTTTAATCACTAGTTTAGCTTCATTGAATTTCATGAGGTGTCCAACATCATCCCTGTTGAACACATGCGTTTTTGCGGTCATCACCATACCATCACTGGTTGGTAGGGGGGGGGGGGGGGGAAACAGCCAGGGGAAACAGCCAGAACTCTGGACATTAGAATAGCAGAACACAAAAATGCTTACAGAAATGATGACCGCAAAAACGCATGTGTTCAACATAGAGACGATGTTGGACACCTCATGAAATTCAATGAAGCTAAACTAGTTATTAAAGAAGACGACTTAAGACGGAGAAAATGCATTGAAGCTGCACTAATTTCTGTCAGTAACACTATAAAGCAAAAATCCGGTAGTTACAGTATTTCAAAATTACTAAGCAAGAGGATATTACCCATCCTGGGAACTGGTGTTACTTGATGCCAGCAGGTCCCTCTCTAACCTCACCTCCTTAGTTCCATTACTACTACTACTACTACTACTATTACCACCTCTACCCACGCATCACCTCACCTGACTCCCACCACTATATATATGTGTGTTTTCTTAGTTTTCTCTGTATTAGGACTGAAGAAGCCACTCGTGGCGAAACGTTTCCTTTAATAAATGTCCTGAACTGTACATAAGTGTCTTTTTCCACAACTGGTTGGTAGATAAGACACATAGGCAACATTTAGGCAACTTTATTCCGAAACGTTTCGCCTACACAGTAGGCATCTTCAGTCGAGTACAGAAAGTAGGCAGGAGTAGTAGAGATGTGAAGACGATGTAATCAGTCCATCACCCTTGAAGTCGTAGATTTGATGTTCTCAGTCCCTCAGCCTGGAGAAGTTCTGTTCCAAAGTCTGAAACTAACTGAAGATCAAGGGACAGTGTTGAGACTTAAATACTGTGGGAAGGAGAGGTGCAGTGTAGTAGTAGTGAGAATGTAGCCACTGGGAGGTCACGTCCCTCTCAGATCAAACAGTTCTCACTTGAAAAAATTGTCCAAAGTGTTTTCTTTTCTGTACCAAGATGCCATTGTGTTGTTAGGTAAGACACATATGCAACAGTTAGGTATCTTTATTTCGAAACGTTTCGCCTACACAGTAGGCTTCTTCAGTCGAGTACAGAAAAGTTGATAGAAGCAGAAGATACTTGAAGACGATGTAATCAGTCCATCACCCTTAAAGTTTTGAGGTGGTCAGTCCCTCAGTCTGGAGAAGAGCATTGTTCCATAGAATGAAACAATATGCCATTGTGTTGCAGTCTGACAGAGTGATAATCACCATACCATCACCATATCATTTCCTCAACTTACTGTGTTCTCAGGAAATGTCCAAGTGTTATATCCACGGTGATATACTGCTAACTATTCTGGAAAAATACCCTTACTTTACCCACTGTAAATAACGGATTACCACTTAAACTTTTTTATGAGGTTTGGCGCAGTTTTGACCCAAATGTGTGTAGGAGACACTTGTATCCATTGATTGAAATGGTCAGGGTATTTAACAAGTTCTGAATAAGAAGTCGCTAACAATATTTTATATCAGTGTTCATAAGATCAGTACTGGAGTACACTCTGCTGTACGCAAGACCAGTACCTAATTCATTTCTGCACAAATAACTCATTACGATTGTAATAAGATATAAACATGTAAATGGTTCATTACCAATGTAACTTGTTCATCTATTAAAGCCTTGCGGCCCAGTTCCCGGACCCAATATTTTGACTACCGCCCACACGATGGGTATGGAGTGTATAATCAAGATATTGAACTAAACTTACTGTGTGCCGCCTGAGCGATAGTTTATCGCACACTCACAGTTCATATTGTGAGTGGTAGTTTACAGTGTACCTGTGGCTAATCCTGTGAATGGTAGCCCCTCAAGGGAGGTTCTTTGATGCTGGTGAGGGGCTCTTGATCTAAGGAACTGGATCTGTGCTCCAGTTCCTGAATTGAGCCTGAATACCTTCCATCCGCCCCCTCCCCCTACAGGCGCTGTATAATCCTACGGGTTTAGCCCTCCTCCACGATTATAATGATAAATTAGACACATGTGCAACTCTTGGGTATCTTTATTAAGGAAACGTTTCGCCACACAGTGGCTTCATCAGTCCATACAAAGGAGAATCTTGAAGAACAGGAGGAGAATGAGGTAATCAGTCCCTCAACCTTGAGTCGGTGTGGTCAGTCCATCAATCTTGAATAGAATACGGCATATGAGCGGAGAAGCAGCTTATAAACCGTAGACAGGTGAGGGGCAGCAGACGTAGGTGGTGTCACATTTGTTCAATGTTGAAGTAGGTCGTGCCCAAGGGTTAGGCAAGTGAAGAATTCCCAAGTATTAAGATCCCAAGAAGTTGCAGTGTCTGACAGGATTGTAGATGAATGGTTCAGAGAACTGACATGTTGTTGAATTAGACACATATGCAACTCTTGGGTATCTTTATTGAGGAAACGTTTCGCCACACAGTGGCTTCATCAGTCCATACAAAGGAGAAACTTGAAGAACAGGAGGAGAATGAGGTAATCAGTCCCTCAGCCTTGGGAATTCTTCACTTGCCTAACCCTTGGGCACGACCTACTTCCTCATTGGACAAATCTGACACCACCTTTGACTGCTGCACCTCTCCTGCCATATGGTTTATAAACTCCTTCTCTGCTCATATGTCGTATTCTATTCAAGATTGATGGACTGACCACATCGACTCAAGGCTGAGGGACTGATTACCTCATTCTCCTCCTGTTCTTCAAGTTTCTCCTTTGTATCCCCTCAGGAAGGTTCCTTGATGTTGGTGAGGGGCTCTTGATTTAGGGAATTGGATCTGTGCTCCAGTTCCCCGAATTAAGCCTGAATGCCTTCCACATCCACCCCCAGGCGATGTATAATCCTCCGGGTTTAGCGCTTCCCCCTTGATTATAATAATAATAATAATAATTCTCCTTTGTATGGACTGATGAAGCCACTGTGTGGCGAAACGTTTCCTCAATAAAGATACCCAAGAGTTGCATATGTGTCTAATTCAACAACATGTCGGTTCTCTGAACCATTCATCTACAACCCTTTTCAGTGTTGCTTGATGGTTTAAGGACCATTAACGGCTTAGAATAACTTCTAAAATTCCTTTATACACCAACTAATTTTACCTTTCGCAAGTCCTCGAACGTCTTGGAAATTACTTTTCCTTCCTTTTTATTTGAGGGAAAACCAAATGAAAATCCACACCTAAGAACTGTGAAATATTTATTAAAATAGAAGTAACACGTCAGCGACAAAATCTGAAGTTAACATTGTCGTGGATTTTTACCACAAATATTGTGACAATTGTCTTTATCTCTAGAATCAAGTAAATAAAATTCTTAGTACAGTATATATTTGTAAGATGAATTCGTGAAAAAATGGCATCACAGAAGGTTGGGCGCAAGCCTTCATTGGTCATTCTATCCACTGAAGCAGTTGTTAGTGGGCATTCTAATCACTGGAACGAATGCCAGTGGTAGTCATTTAAGCCACTGCATCAAGTGTCAGTGGTCACCTGATGCAGTGATTTGAAGGACCATGACCAAGACTGACGTCTAGTTCAGTGGTCAGAACGCCCACTGTCAGTTGCTTCATTGGTTGGAATGACCACTGTGAACTGCTTCAGTGTTTAGAATTACCACTGCATCAGGTGTCAGAGTCATTCTAACCACTGACCTACTCATTCTAACCACTGCAACAGGTGTCAGCAGTCATAGTAAACACTGAACCTTTTGTCAGTGGTCATTCTGACCACCACATCAGCTGCCAGTGGTCATTCTGACCACATCAGCTGCCAGTGGTCATTCTAACCACCACATCAGATGCCAGTGATCATTCTAACAGTAAACCAGTCTTCAGTGGTCATTCTGACCCCTGCACCAGCAGTTACTCTAACCACTGTACCCAGTTGCTTTCTTAGAGTGAACAATAACATTTAATCGTGATCCAGCAAGAGGAATGATAGTCTTGAATGAGGATACCAGTTTTTCCGAATATTGCTATAGCAGTATTTAACATCTCTGCCTCAAGTATTAGACCCATGAGATAATTTATCCCCAAATTCACAGGGAAGCGATGTCTGGGCACCTGCCCCATGCCCACCTAACATTTCATTAAACAATTCTTTGATGAATAAGACATGTGCAACACCTTAATGTTTTTATTTTGAAGATGTTTTGCCCACAAGTGGCTTTATCAAGTCCTTGTTCTTAGTTTGTGTTAATTTCCTTTCCCTCCTACCCCCATGTTGAATTTAAGAAAAATATGTCTTTAAAAACAGCCACAAAAACCTCACTAACGAATTTGCCTTGTCCATCCTCATTAGATTTTTTTAGTCAACTAATTCTTAGGTAGCAACATTGAGAGTATAGGCTGGTATTATCCTCCTGCTGGTTCACTATCACACTACATATAATAGTTAAAGCTCTGGTGACTAGACTCATGTTTCATAACCAACAATATACCACTCATATGTGATTATCCAGTGCTAAGATGGACCCAGGATCACCATATTGGTAACTCACTTGCATCGTAATGTTAGTGCAGTAATCAGCCTAATAATTGTAGTTAATAGCACAATGTGTAATAATCAGTTTAATAACTGTAGTTATAGGGAGATGCTAAGCCAGTGAGTAATAAAGTGCCTGTACGAACTCAAATTTGATTCAAGAATCTAAGACACACTTAGAATAAATAAAAGAAAATAAGGTAAACAATAGTTATTAATATAGTATTAACTATGGTAACTATACCATAATGCATATATAATTTTTATTTTTAGACCAAACCTAACTTAGAAATCTCACTTAACCTAACATTTTTTAGTCAAATTCTCATATTCATATACAGTGGACCCCCGGTTAACGAACTTTTTTCATTCCAGTAGTATGTTCAGGTGCCAGTACTGACCGAATTTTTTCCCATAAGGAATATTGTGAAGTAGATTAGTCCATTTCAGACCCCCAAACATACACGTACAAACACACTTACATAAATACACTTACATAATTGGTCGCATTTGGTGGTGATCGTTAAGCGGGGGTCCACTGTATATATATGTATATATATATATATATATATATATATATATATATATACATATATACATATATACATATATACATATATACATATATACATATATACATATATACATATATACATATATACATATATACATACATACATACATACATACATATATACATATATACATATATACATATATACATACATACGTACATACATACATACATACATTATTGTACCCACAAACAAGTGGTTTTGATCAATAACAACAAGGAGTCGAACCCATGCTGCTTTGGCCAGCCTCATGGTGGGGAAAAACTTGCGACGCTTTAATTAAGCTGTCACGAGTTTTTCCCCACCATGAGGCTGTCCAAAGCAGCATGGGTTCGACTCCTTGGCTAGTCCCAGTGTTGTTATTGATCAAAACCACTTGTTTGTGAGTACAATATATATATATATATATATATATATATATATATATATATATATATATATATATATATATATATATATATATATATATATATATATATATATATATATATATATATATATATATATATATATATATATATATTATATATATATATATATATATATATATATATATATATAATATATATATATATATATATATATATATATATATATATATATATATATATATATATATATATTATATATATATATATATATATAATATATATACATATATATATATATATATATATATATATATATATATTATATATATATATATATATATATAATATATATACATATATATATATATATATATATATATATATATATATATATATATATATATATATATATATATATATATATATATATATATATATATATATTATATATATATTACACAGAATGCATACATAAAATAGCCAATAACAACAGCCTGAACATTTTTCAGAAAGTCTAATACATATATTATTTTCCAACCCCTGGGTCCATCCTTATTGTTACACTAGAAATAAGTCATAGGAACATACCAAAGATAAAAAACATCGTCTGCACACAAAAATATCTCAAATAGAATATAGTACTAGAAAACTATGGATAAAAAATTTGCATGAAGTGTATTTCTTTGGCACAACCATATATCCAAAAGCTGGAACAGTGATCAGCAGTATTGAAATACAATGATAAATTGAGCTAACCTACTCGTGCGGAATGTTGAAAAATGTTAGGGTGTGGAAAATTATTGAAAATTACGCACAAAATGCAGCCTGAGTTGTCTTTGTTAAGTTACACCAAAAATTATCATGTTATCTTCACGAGTCAGGTTAATACTGATACCTGTAGTGTTAACACTGGTAGTTGTAGTGTTAACACTGGTAGATGTAGTGTTAACACTGGTAGTTGTAGTGTTAACACTGGTAACTGTAGTGTTAACACTGGTAACTGTAGTGTTAACACTGGTAGCTGTAGTGTTAACACTGGTAACTGTAGTGTTAACACTGGTAACTGTAGTGTTAACACTGGTGACTGTAGTGTTAACACTGGTAGATGTAGTGTTAACACTGGTAGATGTAGTGTTAACGCTGGTACTGTAGTGTTAACACTGGTAGTTGTAGTGTTAACACTGGCAGTTGTAGTGTTAACACTGGTAGATGTAGTGTTAACACTGGTAGATGTAGTGTTAACACTGGTAGATGTAGTGTTAACACTGGTAGATGTAGTGTTAACACTGGTAGTTGTAGTGTTAACACTGGTAGATGTAGTGTTAACACTGGTAGTTGTAGTGTTAACACTGGTAACTGTAGTGTTAACACTGGTAACTGTAGTGTTAACACTGGTAGCTGTAGTGTTAACACTGGTAACTGTAGTGTTAACACTGGTAACTGTAGTGTTAACACTGGTGACTGTAGTGTTAACACTGGTAGATGTAGTGTTAACACTGGTAGATGTAGTGTTAACGCTGGTACTGTAGTGTTAACACTGGTAGTTGTAGTGTTAACACTGGCAGTTGTAGTGTTAACACTGGTAGATGTAGTGTTAACACTGGTAGATGTAGTGTTAACACTGGTAGATGTAGTGTTAACACTGGTAGATGTAGTGTTAACACTGATAGATGTAGTGTTAACACTGGTAGATGTAGTGTTAACACTGGTAGATGTAGTGTTAACACTGGTAGATGTAGTGTTAACACTGGTAGTTGTAGTGTTAACACTGGTAGTTGTAGTGTTAACACTGGTAGTTGTAGTGTTAACACTGGTAGTTGTAGTGTTAACACTGGTAGATGTAGTGTTAACACTGGTAGATGTAGTGTTAACACTAGTAGTTGTAGTGTTAACACTAGTAGTTGTAGTGTTAACACTGGTAGTTGTAGTATTAACACTGGTAGATGTAGTGTTAACACTGGTAACTGTAGTGTTAACACTGGTAGTTGTAGTGTTAACCCTGGTAACTGTAGTGTTAACACTGGTAGTTGTAGTGTTAACGCTGGTAGTTGTAGTGTTACCACTAGTAGTTGTAGTGTTAACACTGGTAGTTGTAGTGTTAACACTGGTAGATGTAGTGTTAACACCAGTAGTTGTAGTGTTAACACTGGTAGTTGTAGTGTTAACACTGGTAGATGTAGTGTTAACACTAGTAGTTGTAGTGTTAACACCAGTAGTTGTAGTGTTAACACTAGTAGTTGTAGTGTTAACACTGGTAAATGTAGTGTTAACACTGGTAACTGTAGTGTTAACACTGGTAGTTGTAGTGTTAACACTGGTAACTGTAGTGTTAACACTAGTAGTTGTAGTGTTAACACTGGTAGTTGTAGTGTTAATGCTAGTAGTTGTAGTGTTAACACTGGTAGATGTAGTGTTAACACTGGTAGATATAGCATTAACACTAGTAGTTGTAGTGTTAACACTGGTAG
This sequence comes from Cherax quadricarinatus, assembly GCF_038502225.1. Lineage (NCBI taxonomy): Eukaryota > Metazoa > Arthropoda > Malacostraca > Decapoda > Parastacidae > Cherax > Cherax quadricarinatus. Next base: position 6,887,260 of record NC_091376.1, read on the forward strand.
ATGTAGTGTTAACACTGGTAACTGTAGTGTTAACACTGGTAGTTGTAGTGTTAACACTGGTAACTGTAGTGTTAACACTAGTAGTTGTAGTGTTAACACTGGTAGTTGTAGTGTTAATGCTAGTAGTTGTAGTGTTAACACTGGTAGATGTAGTGTTAACACTGGTAGATGTACTGTTAACACTGGTAGATATAGCATTAACACTAGTTGTAGTGTTAACACTGGTAGATGTAGTGTTAACACTGGTAGTTGTAGTGTTAACACTGGTAACTGTAGTGTTAACACTGGTAGTTGTAGTGTTAACACTGGTAGATGTAGTGTTAACACTGGTAAAAGTAGCATTAACATTAGTAGCTGTAGTGTTAACACTGGTAACTGTAGTGTTAACACTGGTAGTTGTAGTGTTAACACTGGTAGCTGTAGTGTTAACACTGGTAGCTGTTAACATTGGTAACTGTAGTGTTAACACTGGTAGCTGTAGTGCTAACACTGGTAGCTGTAGTGCTAACACTGGTAGTTGTATTGTTAATACTGATAACTGTAGTGCTAACACTACTAGCTTTAGTGTTAACACTGGTAGCTGTAGTGTTAACACTGGTAGCTGTAGTGTTAACACTGGTAGCTGTAGTGTTAACACTGGTAGCTGTAGTGTTAATACTGATAGCTGTAGTGCTGACACTACTAGCTTTACTGTTAACACTGGTAGCTGTAGTGTTAACACTGATAGTTGTAGTGTTAACACTGGTAGCTGTAGTGTTAACACTACTATCTGTAGTGTTAACACTGGTATTATTATTATTATAATCAAAAAGAAGCGCTAAGCCACAAGGGCTATACAGCGCTGCAGGGTAGGGAAGGAAGCGAGGGTATTGGATGGCAGAAGGGAGGAGGGATGATCAGCAGGTTACAGAAAACAGCGGGGCAGGGGATATTACAGGGGTAGAGGGTAGCAAGAGATTGAAGTAGAAAGGGCTGAAGGTATCAGAATTTGTGAAGTAAGTCAGTTGTTGTCAAAAAGTCAATGAGAGAGTCCAGATGAAAGGTGGGTCCATCAGCGAGAAGGGAAGGTAAAGAGAGAGCAGCGGAGCGAAGACGACGACAGAGGTAAATTCTGCGTGCTCGTTGATAAAGTGGGCAGTCCAACAGAATGTGGCCGACTGATAATGGAGCTTGGCAATTCTCACAGAGAGGAGCAAGACGCCTCTCCATGAGATATCCATGAGTAAGACGAGTATGGCCAATGCGAAGACGGGAGAGAGTAGTCTCCCAACCTCGACACTGGTGATAAGATGACGGCCAGTAACCTATACTCGGTTTAATAGATTGAAGTTTGTTGCCGAGCGTAGTAGACCAACGTTGTTGCCAACGGGTGTGAAGGTGGGAAGATATTGCAGCAAAATAGTCCGTAAATGGAATACCTCTATAAGAAACTGGTAGGTCATGTACTGCTGACCGCGCAGCAGTGTCTGCCTGTTCATTGCCCTGTACGTCAACATGACCAGGGACCCAACAAAAATCAATATCTTTATGCTTGGTAAAGATGCGGCGTAGGCAAAGTTGGATACGGAGGACTAAGAGGTGAGGTGTATTAAATTTTTGTATAGCCTGTAAAGCACTAAGGGAGTCTGAGACAACCACAAATGATGACACAGGCATAGATGTAATACGGATAAGTGCTGTAAGGATGGCATATAATTCAGCAGTAAAAATACTAGCCGAAGATAGTAAATGCCCTTGTACGACGCTGTCCGGAAACACTGCTGCGAATCCTACGCCGTCAGAAGACTTAGAGCCATCTGTGTACACAGCAATGGCATGAGAATGAGAGTGAAAGTGGTCAAGAAAAAGAGAGCGGGAAGCGACCGTAGACAGTTGGGCTTTCGAGCAAGGGAGGGAGAAAGAACAGACTCGAACAGCTGGAACTTCCCAGGGGGGCAGGGATAAGTGAGATGCTACATGTACATAGAAAGGTGGTAGTTGAAGAGAAGACAAGAGCGAATGAAGGTGAAGAGAGAAGGGACGGAGTAAACAGGGGCGGCGAACAAATAAAGAATGTCTACTAATATCAGTGACCATTCTATAAATGGAAGGATTGTGGAGATCATGAGAGCGTACATAGTAGCGCAGGCAATGGGCATCATGGCGATCGAATAAGGATGGAACGTTCGCTTCTGCATAGAGGCTCTCGACAGGGGAAGAGCGAAAAGCACCAAGGCATAAACGTAATCCTTGGTGATGAATGGGGTTAAGGCTAGAGAGAGTAGCAGGAGATGCCGCTGAATAGATCTGGTCACCATAATCAAGTTTCGATAAAATAAGGGTGGAATGTAGGCGAAGGAGGGTTCGACGATCAGCTCCCCATGAAAGATGAGCAAGGGTTTTAAGAAGGTTCAGCCGGCTGTGACAAGTTGCCTTCAGAGAGGTAATGTGAGGTTTCCAGGATAACCTACGATCAAAGAGGAGGCCCAGAAACTTGACTATCACGTTCAGGGATACGGGAGCCATAGAGGTACAAAGGATGATTGGAGATGACAGAGCGTCTAGTGAAAGTAATTTGGTGGGTTTTAGTGCTGGAAAATTTAAACCCACGTGTGGTGGCCCAATTGGAAACACGGTCGACTGCATGCTGGAGAGAAACTGTAATGAGGTGACAGTCAGCTCGCGCCTGCACAGGCAATAGCGAAGTCATCAACATAGAGTGATGACCAAATATTTGATGGAAGACTAGAGGCCAAATCATTAATAGCAAGGAGAAAAAGTGTTGTGCTCAGAACACATCCCTGGGGGACACCTTCAGCTTGGATAAAGTCCGGGGAGAGCACATTATTAACCCGAACACGGAAATGCCTGTCAGTTAAAAAGTTCTTAAGGAAGGATGGTAGATTGCCTCGAAGGCCTAAGGAGTGGGCTTGGGCTAAAATATTATACCTCCAAGTTGTGTCATATGCCTTCTCAAGGTCAAAAAATATGGCAATAACTGAGTGGTTATTCGCAAAGGCATTACGAACATACGTATCCAAGCGTAGTAAGGGGTCTATGGTAGAACGTCCCTTACGAAAGCCATATTGACGAGTGGAGAGACTGTTGTGTGTCTCTAAATACCACACTAAACGTCTATTTACTAGGCGTTCCATTACTTTGCAAACTGCACTGGTAAGAGCAATGGGACGATAGTGGGAGGTTTCATGTCCCGTAGTGCCTGGTTTGCGGAAAGGGAGAACAATGGCGGATTTCCACAGCTGTGGAAGAACTCCTTGTGACCAAATAAGATTGTAAAGGCGTAATAGGACTGCAAGGGCTGACTGATGTAAATGTTGTAGCATACGAATATGAATGTCGTCGGGCCCAGCTGCCGATGATCGACAAGCTGAGAGTGTTGCCTCCAGTTCTTGAAGTGTAAAAGGCACACTATACTGTTCTTCTCTGAGAGAAGAAAAGTCCAAGGGTGCTAACTCTCTGGCAGACTTTGAGGAAAGAAATGAGGGGCATAGATGGAGTCCCTGAGAAATACGGACCAGATATTTGCCAATTTCATTGGCAACATCTAGTGGGTTTGCTATATCAACACCGGCAACCCGCAGAACAGGAGCCGGGTCAGGAGAATATTTACCACTCAGTTTTCGTACTTTTTTCCAGACTGCACTCATAGAGGAAGCAGAGGTGATGGTGGAGACGTAATCTCGCCAGCAAGTGCGTTTAGCATCATGGATGACACGGCGAGTGATCGCACGCTTCTGTTTAAAATCAAGGAGTCTCTCTGTGGTTCTATTGTACCGGTACCTGCCCCATGCAGCGCGTTTCAAATGTACTGCACGAGCACAAGCAGGAGACCACCAAGGCATGCATTTCTGAGAATGCCTGCCCGAAGTTTGGGGTATAGAATGAGAAGCTGCGGTGAAAACGGAGGACGAGAAGAGGTGTAAAAGCTCATCGATGGAGGACGAAGAAGGAACCTCTTTAAAAACAGTTAGGTGTGAGTAAAGGTTCCAATTTGCCCGATTAAATTGCCAGCGTGGGGTGCGAAGAGGTGGCGAATATGAAGGGGAAGTAAGAATGATTGGGAAATGATCACTGTCATGTAAGTCCGGGAGAACAGACCAAGTGAAGTCTAATGCGGCGGAGGAAGAGCAGACTGAGAAATCGATGCAAGAGAGAGTATGAGTCCGAGGATCAAAATGGGTGTGAGTACCTGTATTTAAAACATGGAGGGGGTGGGTGGCAAGAAAAGCCTCTAACTGAATTCCACGGGAATCACAGTGAGACCCCCCCCCCAGAGGAAATGGTGGGCATTAAAATCACCAAGTAACAGAATCGGTGGCGGTAATGACGAAACAAGGAAGGCAATATCCGGAATAGATAATGCCCGAGAAGGAGAGAGATATAAAGAACAGAGCGTGTACCACCTATGTAAGTGGATACGGGCTGCTGTGTAATGCAGCGAAGTATGAACAAATAGCTGATGGTACGGAATATCAGTGCGTAGAAGAAGGGCACTTTCATTAAAGGTCCCATCAGGAAAAGGATCTGAAGAATACAATAAATTATAGCCTGAAATGTGAGAAATAACAGCAGAGTGTAATTTTGGTTCCTGTAAGCAAACACCAACAGGGGCAAACTGGGAGAGTAACATCTGAAGCTCACCCCGATTACCCCTGAGGCCGCGTATATTCCACTGTAAATAGGCCATGATTGGCAATGATAAAGATACTTGAAATCCGCAGGTAAGGGTTCCTACGGACTAGAGGGGTTAGAAAAGTCCACATGCGGAGGCAGTGGAAAACGTTCAAGCAGCGAAGGAACGGTGCGCTGTGAAGAAAGGAGTTGCACAGATGGAGCAGAGGAGAGAGAAAGAGCGGAAGGTGGATCAGTGTCCATTGATGGTTTGGTCTCTGCAATATATTCAGAGATTGCTTCAAGTGTTTTGGAATTCAGAGACGTCGTATGGGAGACAATATTGGAAATTGTAGGGGGAGGATGAGTAAAGATTGGAACTGTATTGGACTGTACCAAGGTAGGGGGGGGCGAAAGGGTGGAGGGAACTGGAGAAGCGTGGCAGGGGACAGAAGAGGCAGGAACCTGGGAGGTGGCAGAAGAGGAAGAAACTTGGGAGGGAACAGGGGAGGAAGGTACAGTACGAGGAGGAGGGTGAACCTCTACACTTGTAACTGAGCCAGTGAGAGGGGAAGAACCAGGGACAGAGACAAGGAGGGTAAAATGAGGAGGTGGAAGATGGGTAGGAGGTGTTAACGGACCTTTTTTTGACTTTTGAGAAGTAGAGGGACGATTGGAAGGAGGTGTCGTACGAGGTCTCGTCGATACTGAGGCTTGTGAGAGAGAACTCGAAGAAGCGAGATTAGACTGAGGCGTTGAAGTAGGGACGTCTGAGCCGAGGACAGCAAAAGGATTAGATACAGGAGTGACTATGGGAGAGTAACCACAGAGGTGGGTGTAGAAGATGGGATACCAGAAGTGGGGGGACGTTTTGAAACACGGGAATAAGAAACACGTGGGAGTCTCCCTTGGAGGCGGAGATGAGAAACTGCCATGGCATAAGGGAGACCTTCTGTCTCTTTGAGGTAACGGATTTCCCGCTTGTTTAAATAGACTTGACAACGGCGAGAGTACGAAGGGTGAGCCTCATGACAGTTAAGGCAAGAGGGAGATCGATTGCAAGACGTATTAGAATGGTCATCGGCACCACAGACTGGGCATTCGGCGATAGATCTGCAATATTTCGCTGGATGGCCAAATCGCCAGCAATTTCTACACTGTTGTGGTGTAGGGATCACCTTGCGAACTTGTAACCGATGTCCTGCTATATAAACTGAGGATGGGAGTTCTCGGCTGTCAAAAGTTAAACGAGCCACATTGCTAGGGTATCGTCTCCGCCCGCGGGCAGGAAGAACATAAGTGTCTACCTTGAGGATTGGGAGATCTTGGAGTTCCAGCTGTTCAAGAATGTCAGTGCCACATGTCTGGAAATTTTGTTGAACTATGGTATGGGGCAGAATGACGGTACCACTACAAGAATTGAGGGAATGATGCTTTTCAATAGTGAGAGGAACAGTATCGATATGGGAAAGAAGAGAGAGCTCATGAGCCTGGGTAGCATTCTGTATGGTAATGATGCGCGTACCGCTCTTAAGAGCATGAAAAGAAATATCTTTACCAACATGGCGTAGGAGTGCCTTGCCAATACTATGGTCAGAAAGATAGGCAGTAGAGGAAGTCGGTCGTAAAGTGAAGAATTTAGTCCATTGTTCAGTCTGAAACTGAGCGTGGAAAGGTAGTGAAGGACGTGTCAATCGTTTCTGAGAAGAACGAGAGGGTGGAGAAGTATCATCAGCAGGTAATTGTCGTTGGCGTTTAGGCGTGGGACCAGAGTTGGTCCGACGTGGAATGGGTCGGCGATTTGAAAATTGCCGCACCGTAGAGGGAGAGGCCGGAAGCATAGTCAGAGGAGAGTGAAGGTCCGATAAATCGAAGGAGTCAGTCGAGGCCTCAGTACCTGAAGCGGGTGAGAAAACAGCACCAGCAAGAGGTACAGAGGCATGAGGAGTGTCTGAAGAGTGGTCCAAAGATGAGGCGGGGTCAGAACGGGGTGCGGTATCAAGAAGGGGCCCGGGGGTAGTAGGTTCATGGACTAGGGCTGCCATGGTTAGGTTACTTCTTTCTTTTTGTTTTTAAGAAAAAAAAAAAAGAAAGAAGAAAATAAAAATAAAAAAAAGAATAAAAAAAGGGGGGACCATGGAGGGATAGTTCCTAGGAGGAATGAAAGGGCCAGAAATCTCCCTCCGCGCCCAAGAGGACCTCAGCACTGCAAGTAGCGCAGATGCAGCATGGAACCCGTGCCATACCCTACCCATCATGCTAGTAAACTAACAATCCGGGATAGCAACCTCACATCTGCCGAGCTACCTCGATGGACAAAAGAGAGGGCGGCCGGATATCCGCCACAAAGCATACCTCCTTCGGCCACCACCCCCGGAATCCGAAAGGTGGCTTCCAGAGATACACCCGTCGCCCGAAAGACACCCAAAGCTACTCCGGGATACCGGAGAGGGATCGGGACATCCCCAGGCGATCCAGATTCCACGGCAAACTACGCCACCGCCAAGAACCTCAACGGAATGGGATGGACCCCGGTATCCTTTCCCCGACCTAGGAACTAGCGCGCCTGTGGGAGAAATCCCAAAGGCCAAAAAGAGGAAGGGCAAAAGGGAGGGGTGGGGAGGAGGAGGAGGAAAGGAAAAAGGAGAGGATGGGGAGGATGGGATAGGGGAGGGGAGATTGGGGGGTAATTAGGTTCGGTCTGAGGAAGAAGACCGACAGGTCTAATTCCTCAGACCAAGAGCCTCTTCACCACGCCAAGGAGCCCCCCTTGAAGAGGTTAACACTGTTAGTTGTAGTGTTAACGCTGGTAGTTGTAGTGTTAATACTGGTAGCTGTAGTGCTAACACTACTATCTGTAATGTTAACACTGGTAGTTATAGTGTTATCACTGGTAGTCGTAATGTTAACACTACTATCTGTAGTGTTAACACTGGTAGTTGTAGTGTTAACACTGGTAGTTGTAGTGTTAATACTGATAGCTGTAGTGTTAACACTGGTAGTTGTAGTATTAACACTACTAGCTGTAGTGTTAACACTGGTAGCTGTAGTGTTAACACTGGTAGCTGTAGTGTTAACACTGGTAGCTGTAGTGTTAATACTGGTAGCTATAGTGTTAACACTACTAGCTGTAGTATTAACACTGGTAGGTGTAGTGTTAACACTGGTAGCTGTAGAGTTAACCCTGGTAGCTGTAGTGTTAACACTGGTAGCTGTAGTGTTAACACTGGTAGCTGTAGTGTTAACACTGGTAGTTGTAGTGTTAACACTGGTAGTTGTAGTGTTAATACTGATAGGTGTAGTGTTAACACTGGTAGCTGTAGTGTTAACACTGGTAGCTGTAGTGTTAACACTGGTAGCTGCAGTGGTAATACTGATAGCTGTAGTGTTAACACTGGTAGCTGTTAACATTGGTAGCTGTTAACATTGGTAGCTGTAGTATTAACACTGGTAGCTGTAGTGTTAACACTGGTAGTTGTAGTGTTAAAACTAGTAGCTGTAGTGTTAACATGGGTAGCCATAGTGTTAACACTGGTAGCTGTAGTGTTAACACTGGTAGCTGTAGTGTTAAGCCTGGTAGTTGTAGTGTTAACACTGGTAGCTGTAGTGTTAACACTGGTAGCTGTAGTGTTAACTCTGGTAGCTGTAGTGTTAACACTGGTAGCTGTAGTGTTAACACTGGCATCTGTTGTATTAGCATTAGTACCTTTAGCATTAACACTGATAGCTGTGTTAACTTGGTAGCTTTTGTGCTAACATTTTTAGTTATTTTAACATTAGTAACTGTCATGTTAACATTGATAACAGTCATGTTAACACTGATAACTGTCATGTTAATATTGATAACTGCCATGTTAACATTGATAACTGTCATGTTAATATTGATAACTGTCATATAACAAATGATAACTGTCATGTTAATGTTGATAACTGTTATGCTAACATTGATAACTGTCATGTTAATATTGATAACTGTCGTGTTAACATTGATAACTGTCGTGTTAACATTAATAACTGTCATGTTAACATTGATAACTGTCTTTTTAACATTGATCAGTCCCATGTTAACATATATTGCATATATGTATTGTTTACACAGGTAGATATGTTTACAATGCAGCTGTCACCACTGGTTACTGGTTACAATGATTGATGTTATGGTTCTACCGATAGTTATTTTGTTTACATTTACAATTATTGTGTTTACATTTTAATGTTTCCGTTTACATTCGTAGCTCATACTTTTTTACACTGACTGTCGACCTTTTTTACAACAATAGTTAAGTGTTAGTTACCACTGTTGTAAAAGCCGAGTTTACATTGGTTACCTATAACACTTACAACGATAACATTGCTTACACTGTAAACTAGTATTTTATTTATGCTGGTAAGTACCTTTTTTTTTTTTACATTGCTCTCGCTGTAAACAATAATTTACACACGTTACTATATATGATATTTTGTACTCACCTGTTTGTGGTTGTAGGGGTCAATTCGTAGCTCCTGGCCCTGTAACTGTATCTATGTGTACCTTAACTAATTTGTTATTAATACATGCTGTAATATTTATAGTGGTAACTTGTTTACATTGGAAACTATATTGGTAACTTTGTTACATTGGAGATGTGTTTATATTTGTAACTCGTATAGTTCACACTGCTATTATCTCGTGTCTGTACCTTCACCTTTGATGGGTTTCGAGAAGTCTGTGGGCTACAAGGGATCATCAGTACTGTGTGTATGAAGAGAATTATCCATACAACTTTATTATCTTCAGCTCCCTGTCCCCCCCCCACCACTGGACCCAACATGGGGAGGCTTAACCATCGAATAAAGCAAATGACCCCAGAGTTCGTAGAGAGATGTACGCTACTGAGCTAAATGGCAGCCACAGGATCCACTCAGTGTCCACTCAGTGATGCTCGCTTTGCCCTCGCTGAATATATCGCCCCACCAATACGGGAGTGATGCTATACCAGTGGGTTGTCTGACCTCTATCCTCCAACTAAAGACGCGTGTTTCGATATACAGACAGTAGTTCAATTGGTCTGCTCAATTTCCAGGCAAGGGGAAAGAATATTTACGGTTAGCTGTATATGACAAAAGCAGTGGACAGTATTCACTTTGGTCTCTACATGCTATAGCCATCCCGAAGGAGCCGAAGTCTACCCAGTATGGCTCTTCTTAGAAATAGTTGAAGTTCCCCTTCGCTTAACTTGATCAACCTTCATCATTTCTCGTTCCTGAGCGAGACCCAGTTGACCCCTATGGGTTTAGCGCTACCTTACTAATAAGATAATTCAAGATGTGACAGTAATTCTTTTTAGGAGAATATAGATTTGCTCTAGGGAGCTGACTGGCGAGGCAGGTTGCTACTGGTATCTGCCTACTTATTGATTCCTCGGGTCATCATCCTCTGCAGCCTGGTCTCACAGCAGACCTCATGGTTGTTGGACTGATCAATCAGGCTACTGCTGCCAGCTAGCACACAGTTCAGCTAGTCAGGAACAAACTTGAGGTACTCATCGAACTCCCGTCATGTGTGTCAAAAGTTTCCCCACCAGGAAGCGTATGAGAAACTTGTTATCCTTGCTGGTGATAGTATAAATCAGGGTTGAATGTAGTTGGTGCTGATGGTGTTGGTGGTATACATCTGAAGGACTTAATCAGATGATGGACTCATTCAGTTGATGGGCATCCACTGGCTTACCCCAGCTAGGTTTTAAACCCTTTTCAAAAACAATCGTGACAAAAGTGCCCTAAGATAAAATTCTGATACCCCTTTCGGGTATAGTAAAGACATTGATGATGGTGGCGGTTGTCAGTCGATACCAAACGCACCACACATTGCAGTTAGCTGTGGTGATGGTGGCGGTTGTCAGTCGATACCAAACGCACCACACACTGCAATTAGCTGTGGTGATGGTGGTGGTTGTTAGTCGATACCAAACGCACCACACATTGCAGTTAGCTGTGGTGATGGTGGTGGTTGTCAGTTGATACCAAACGCACCACACATTGCAGTTAGCTGTGGTGATGGTGGCAGTTGTCAGTCGATACCAAAAGCACCACACATTACAGTTAGCTGTGGTGATGGTGGCGGTTGTCAGTCGATACCAAATGCACCACACATTGCAGTTAGCTGTGGTGATGGTGGTGGTTGTCGGTCAAAACCAAACGCACCACACACTGCAGTTAGCTGTGGTGATGGTGGTGGTTGAAGTAAGAAGCCCCGGCCACTCGTGCCATACATTGTCACTGGTTGCAGTGATGATGGTGACAAGTCACAACTCAGACACTGTCCTTGTTCCTCACTGCTGCATCTCTCACTGCAATACACATATAAATAAGATGAAGCAAAATGTGAATAACATTTTTCACACTGATGATTGGATTATCATATATTTAATGACTTGTGATGGTTTTGAAAACCGACAAGTTGAAGAATTGAGACAATTACGCAACGTATGGGAATCTTTATTGAAGAAATGTTTCGCCACACAGTGGCTTCATCAGTCCAATACAAAACAGGAAGGTATACGGAGAGGAGTTTGAGGTAATCAGTCCCTCGGCCTGGAATCGATGTGTTCAGTCCATCACTCTTGTAGGAAGTACAGCATATGGCCAGAGAGGTGGCATATATACTGTAGTCAGGTGAGTGGAAGCAGGAGGCGGGATCACAGTGGGACCATCCACTAGTGTAAGTAGGTCTTCGTCCAAAGGTTGGACAAGTGATAAGATAAGATAAGATTTCGTTCGGATTTTTAACCCCGGAGGGTTAGCCACCCAGGATAACCCAAGAAAGTCAGTGCGTCATCGAGGACTGTCTAACTTATTTCCATTGGGGTCCTTAATCTTGTCCCCCAGGATGCGACCCACACCAGTCGACTAACACCCAGGTACCTATTTGCTGCTAGGTGAACAGGACAACAGGTGTAAGGAAACGTGTCGAAATGTTTCCACCCGCCGGGAATCGAACCCGGGACCTCCGTGTGTGAAGCGGGAGCTTTAGCCACCAGGATCTTGATGGGATCTTGATACAAAGAATTCTTCAACACTTGTCCAACCTTTGGACAAAGACCTACTTACACTAGTGGATGGTTCCACTATGATCCCGCCTCCTCCTGCTTCCACTCACCTGCTACAGTATATAAGCCACTTCTACCGCCATATGCTGTAATTTCTACAAGAGTGAAGGACTGAACACATCGATTCCAGGCTGAGGGACTGATTACCTCAAACTCCTCCTCTCCTTATACCTTCCTGCTTTGTATTAGGCTGATGAAGTCACTGTGTGGTGAAACGTTTCTTCAGTAAAGATTCCCATATGTTGCATAAGTGTCTTAATTATTTAATGACTTGAATCCATATCTAACTCACAGTGCTCACCTATTTAACTCATAGTGCTCACCTAACTCACAGTGCTCACCTAATTCACAGTGCTCACCTAACTCACAGTGCTCACCTATTTAACTCACAGTGCTCACCTATCTAACTCAGTGCTCACCTAACTCACAGTGCTCACCTAACTCACAGTGCTCACCTAACTCACAGTGCTCACCTAACTCACAGTGCTCACCTATCTAACTCACATGTTTTGAGAGAGTAAAGTTACAAAGTACCAACATGGTGGACATAAGACAGAACTTTTATTAAATAACGATATATTGCTGACGCAGGAGCTGTATCAGGTTAACAGATTATTATTATTTGTAGATGAATGGTTCGTAGATGAATGGTTCAGAGAACCGACATGTTGATAAATTAGACACATGTGCTGCAACTCTTGGGTATCTTTATTGAGGAAATGTGGTCAGTCCATCTATTCAAGATTGATGGACTGATCACATCGACTCAAGGTTGAGGGACTGATTACCTCATTCTCCTCCTGTTCTTCAAGATTCTCCTTTGTATGGACTGATGAAGCCACTGTGTGGTGAAACGTTTCCTCAATAAAGATACCCAAGAGTTGCACATGTGTCTAATTTATCTTATTATTATTATTATTATTATTATTATTATTATTATTATTGTAATCGAGGGGGAAGCGTTAAACCCGGAGGATTATACAGCGCCTGGGGAGGGGGATGTGGAAGGCATTCAGGCTTAATTCGGGGAACTGGAGCACAGATCCAATTCCCTAAATCAAGAGCCCCTCACCAACATCAAGGAACCTTCCTTGAAGGGATCAAGTTAACAGAGAACAAAAAAACAATGCATTTATATATACATGTAGAACAAATTCTAATTTTGGTGGAGTAAGTTGTTTGACAGTGACTTAAGTTAATTAAAAGCTGCCGTGTCATGGGTGATCAGGGAAAATTCTAGACATGTCCCCTGCATTTATCTCCTTCAATCTAAATAAATTTTTCATGACCGAGACTTGAAATTTGGTTAATTAAAAAAATTCTGATATTATCTTAACACCACGAGACTTTGGAAAAGCAATGACATGGCCATGCACTCTGCCCCAGGCCCAGACTCGTGTAACTCCGTGTTCATCAAGAACTGCAAGAAACCCCTATCATGTGCCTTAAGCATTCTTTGGAGAGGGAGCATGGACACGGGGTTATTCCACAGTCACTAAAAATAACAGACATAGCCCCACTCTACAAAGATGTCAGTAAAGCAATTGCAAAGAAATACAGAAGAATAGCACTAACGTCCTACGTCATAAAAACCTTTAAAAGAGTTCTAAAAAAGCAAGATCGCCAACCATTTAGAAACCTATGATATACACAACCCAGGGCATCATGGGTTTAGAGCAGGTCTCTCCTGCCTATCCCAACTACTGGACCACTATGACATTGTCTTGGATGCTCTGGAGGAAAAACATAATGCAGATGTTGTATACACAGACTTTGGGAAAGCCTTCGACAAGTACGATCATTGTATAACAGCACAAAATGCGCGATAAAGGAATAGCAGGGAAAGTGGGTAGATGGATTTATAGTTTCGTAACAAACAGAACACAAAGAGTAATAGTAAACAGAGTAAAGAGGCGGCTAGAGTGAAAAGTTCTGCTCCACAAGACACAGTACTCGCTCCCATCCCGTTTCTCATCCTCATAGATATGAGGATGAGAAAGACAGAGATGTATGCCACAGCACCGTGTCCTCCTTTGCGGATAACACCCGAATTTGCATGACAGCGTCATCCGTCGAAGACACTGCAAATCTCCAAGCAGATATCGACCAAATCTTTAAATGGGCCGCAGAAAACTATATGAAGTTCATTGATGACAAATTTCGATTACTCCGCTATGGAAAACTCGAGGAAATTAAAATTGTATCGGAGTATAAAACAAATTCCAACCACACAATAGAGTGAAAAACTAATGTGAAGGACCTGGAAGTCATAATGTCAGAGAACATCACTTTCAAAGATAACAATAATGTATCTACCACATCTGCCAGGAAAATGATAGCATGGATAATGAGAACATTCAAACTAGAGATGCCATGTCCATGATGATTCTCTTGAAATCGCTTGTTCTCTCTAAGCTGGAATATTATTGTACACTAATGGCCCCTTTCAAAGCAAGCGAAACTGCAGTCCTGGAGAATGTATAGAGAACTTTCACTGCACATATAAGTACGATAAAGCACCTAATTTACTAGGAACTATTGAAGTCCCTTGATTTGTACTCCCTGGAATGCAGGCGAGAAAGATACATGATAATATACACTTGGAAAATCCTAGAGCGACTAGTCTCAAATCTGCATATGAAAATAACTCCCTATGAAAGCAAAAGACTCGGCAGGAGATGCAACATTCCCCTAGTGAAAAGCAGGGGTGCCACGAGAAAGCTAAGAACAACACAGTAAGTGTCAGGAGCCCAGCATACATAAGGGGGATTACCAATAGACCCCTGGCTGTCTTGAAGAAAGCGCTGGACAGGCACCTAAAGTCAGTACCTGACCAGCCGGGCTGTGGTTCGTACGTCAGTTTACGTGCGGCCAGCAGTAACAGCCAGGTTGATCAAACCCTGATCCACCACGTGGCCTGGTCATGGACCGGGCCGCGGGGGCGTTGACCCCGAAGCACCCTCCAGATATACTCCAGGTATTCAGTGCAGAGGTGGTGATCAGGGGGAATTCTAGACACGTCCCCTGTATTTATCACCTTCCTTGATAACCAGTTCAGCATCGAACTATTTCATTAAATGATTATGATTGGAACAATCTTAAGTAAGGTGACAATATTAGAGTTGCCAAAATGATGTACTGAGTTTACGTAAGATCACTAATAGATTACCTGAAAAACAGGAAAAATGTTGAAAGACTAAAATAAAAATATGCCCTATAACCACCAAAATACTGAATATGAGGGAAAAATTAGGCATACTTAGGGTTGCTGACGGAATACATGAAATTAGTGTCATGATAAGACTGGTTATAGGGTTGCTGACGGAATACATGAAATTAGTGTCATGATAAGACTGGTTATAGAGAAGTGCTGGAACTAAGTCATGGAACAAGTGAATAAAAATGGATTTTTAATCACAGATACTCAAAACAACGTTTGTATTACCATAACTGTACCATGTTAGGTAACAACAGCATTTCCTGCTATTCTGACAGCTTCTGATATCACTGTGTTCACTGTCGCAAAATATTCTCTTATGAAAATGTTAAGATTATTTTTCTGATTGTTTTAGCCATCAGTACTTACCGAGATAAATAATCATTGATCTGCTGCACAACAACATCTTCAGTACATTTTTATAAGCATTCAGCATGGAAATGTCAAGAAGATGGAAAAACAGTTTTATGTACCACTTATAACTCTTGCGAACACAGTCAGCAAACCCAATCTGCATGTCACATTTGTCCACTAAGCGCATATTGAGGTTGTAATCCATCACAGCTGCAGGTTTTACAATAGGTTCTTTGGTCTCTCTATTCTGCTTGCCAGTCTCTACCATTTCGTGTCGGTGAACTGATGTCAGCAGTGTGACATCACGTTTGTCATGCCACCGAAATGCCATGATGTCATTGGCAGCAAACACCTGCACTTCACCTCTACGACTGCCAGCTTCGAACCTAGGCATATGTTTACGACTTCTACGCACTGTGCCACACACATCTGTCATGTTCACTCGCAAGAAATCACTGAGTATAGGGCTTGTGTACCAGTTGTCAGTATATAAAATATGCCCCTTACCAAGATATGGCTCCATCATTGTTCTAACCACATCACCAGAGATACCCAGTAACTTCCTGGTATCTTCCATTGTTTTACCGCCAGTGTACACAATTATATCCAAAACCAGACCTGCTTGAATGAGAGTCTTCCTTTGAACAAAATCAAAGACTCGTCAATAACAAGCTTCCTGAAGGGATAAAAATACATACAGCACTTTTGTTTCAGGTACATAAACACACGTCTGATCTTATATAACCTGTCGCTTCTGTCAGGCCTGGTTTTGTCTGAAAAGTGTAACATACGTAACAGTAACACAAATCTATTCACTGGTATAATGTCACTGAAAGCAGGGGTTGAAATCAGGCGGTCTGTCGCCCAGTATGTGCTGACACTATGCTTATACACATGTGGCATAAGCATTATTGTGGCAAAGAACAGATACATCTCTGCCACAGTTGTGTCCTTCCACTGGTGTAGGCGTGATCTTGGTGAAAGCATAGTGTTTGCCATGGTGTACTCATAGTATGTATTGCTTTCCCTGACAATAATGTCCATCAGGGGTTCATCGAAGAACAACTGAAAGCATTCCAGTTCAGTGGGATTGTTCCCAAGTGTACATGATGGCCGTATTCCACTTTGTCCTTCATCAAAGTCATGGGGATTGGGAACAAACTCGTCATCTTGATGCCAATCCCAGATGCGGTCAGCTGGTGCGTTCTGGATATTGTAATGTCGTTGTGGTTGTGCAGGTTGTGGTTGTGGTTGTGAGAGTGTGGGGTCGGCCGAAGCAGGTTGTAGTTGTGCAGAGTCAGCAGCGCGGGCACTAGCGTGGCCCGCTGCTGGTGTCACATGACTCATGGCACCGTCACTATCACCACCACCGCCTGCTGCCTCACTCACATCATTTATACCCATCGTAACAATATCGTCATCTTCACTATCAGGACGTGGTGTAGGGCCACGGGATGTGCTCCGAGATGTACTCCTTCCTCTTGGAAGAGCATATGGCACACTACCAGACCGCATGCAACGTCGTACATACTGCCGTTTCACTGGGGAATATTCACCCTCACTGTTTAAACTCAGTGCTCTGGAACACATACATGACTTGCTAACAAAAAATATCACAGACCAGTGGAAGGACGGGAGGTGCTGTTATCTTTCACCAGCGTATGGCTCTAATTTTTTTTTTCAATAAACCAGACGTTTCCCACTGGGGCAGAGCGACCCCCAAGAAAAAGACTAAACACTTTCACCATCACTCCCTCCATCACTGTCTTGCCAGAGGCTCTGTAATACTAAGATATATTACAATTAATTATTGGGTTTCCATTCTGTGATGAATTAGCCACAGATGGTCGGCAGCCATGCCCTTCTAGGCCGACTGTGTGGACAGCTCTCCACAGTCTCCGGTGCCCTCCAGAGCTCCTTGATTATTGTGGAAAATACTGTATATATTTTCCAGAAATACAGTAGTTATATGTAAATAGATGGCCATACTGTATTTAATAAAATTTATGTTATCGAAAATGGGAAGCTGTGCCTGCGCAGAAGGACAGTCGCCATTTTTGTTTTTGAATTGACTAACATTAGTAATGGGAAGAAATTTTCGTGCTCTAGAGGTTAAATTTGGGCTGACACCTCTCAAATAGGAGCCTAAATTGTTGGATGTGCATTCCTGTATAACTTGAGATATCAGGCGACAGGACAGGATAACTCCAGGAACCTCAGATAAGCTGTCTAATTTATGTTTAAATTCCGGCCAGTAAATTTTTCATAAATTTAGGCAAAAGGGGGGTCCTGTACATGACACATTAATCTCCAGTCAAATTGGTGAGTGTTATTAAGATATTCTCTTTCTGTTATGTAAATGTGTGTATATATAATCCTTTTTTAATTTTAATATACAGTCCACAAATTTATATATTTACCAGTATTCCTGGTGATGTATCTTTCATTTATAATTAATAGGTCCAGAGCAACTTGTGGATATGACAGTGGTAGGTATCGAAGGGGGACATTTTTTGCGACCTAGGTGTCCCAAATTCCTACTTGTCTAACTGATAAATAATAATTATCTATGTTCATTTACTGTTATGTACATAATGATACATTCAGCTAAATGCAATTTTGCACAATTAGGTTAACCTAGCCTAACCTAACCTAGCCTAACGTAACCTAGCCTAGCCTAACGTAACCTAGCCTAACCTAACGTAACCTACCCTAACGTAACCTAGCCTAACGTAACCTAACCTAGCCAAACGTAACCTAACCTAGCCAAACGTAACCTAGCCTAACCTAACGTAACCTAGCCTAACCTAACGTAACCTAGCCTATCGTAACCTAGCCTATCGTAACCTAGCCTAACCTAACGTAACCTAACCTAGCCTAACCTAACCTAGCATAACCTAATGTAACCTAGCCTAACGTAACCTAGCCTAACCCAACCTAACGTAACCTATCCTAACCCAACCTAACGTAACCTAGCCTAATGTATTATTATTATTATAATAAAAAAGAAGCGCTAACCCATAAAGGCTATACAGCTAGCCTAACGTAACCTAGCCTAACGTAACCTAACATAACCTAGCCTAACCTAACGTAACCTAGCCTAACCTAACGTAACCTAGCCTAACGTAACCTAGCCTAACGTAACCTAGCCTAACGTAACCTAACCTAGCCTAGCGTAACCTAGCCTAACAACCTAACCTAGCCTAACCTAACCTAGCCTAACGTAACCTAGCCTGCTCCGCAGATTTCTGGGATCAGAACTCATACGGCACAAGCTGATGTATCAGTTAAAAGGCAACAACAAGAATGTGACGGCCAAATAATTATAACCATAATTTTTAAAGGGATAAACCGGTAAGCCGGCGAAAAGCCTCGGTCAGATGACCAAAAGCTCCAGCTCTGGGTCATCATATAACTAAGATTCGCGTCAGGAAACACTTGTCCTGTTTCCTGGCAAACCTTACCTAACTTAATATGAGGGCCATTGGTTGCCTTACCTTGAGGTTTTTAGAGGTTGTTGCAGGCGTGGATCACCACCATGGGTCACGAGGACTGTGCTGGCGTGGCAGTGGCAGTAGGCGTGGCTGCTGCAGTAGTAACAATGGCGTGGGCGTGTATGGACCTCTCATGTGAACGCAAATGATGAGCATGACTGAATCTCTTGTGACAGTAAGCGCACCTGTAGCGCCGCTCCACACCGCACTCCAGCCGCATGTGACGGGAGAGGTTAGACCGCAAAGTGTATGTACGGCCACACTTCGGGCAGGAGTGTGTGACGGCAGCACCTCCATCACCAGCAGCATCACCAGGACGACCTGCACCACGACCTCTCCCTCCCCATAGACCCGTGGCCAGCCAACCCTCACACAGCAACAAGCCTGCAACACACAACTGTTAGCACCTTTCTCCAACACTCCCACACACACACTCTCAACAACACTATACACACTAAAACACATTATTTTAACACACAAAGAACTTGTTACAATCATGCACTAAGATTAGCAAATATTGATGCAGTATAACTTCTATTTACACATGTTAGAACTAAATAACATCAAATTTTTATATGCGACCAAATGGTTTTTATGTACACAAATATGGTCAAGATAATGTACTTGCTAACAAGAATCACCACAAACACCATTGTAGTGGTGCAAATTATGGGTAGAGGCGCAGAACCATCACCAACACAGCTTCAGCAACAGTAGATGGTATAGCAATACCGACCAGTTATATATGATAAACACACTGAAAACAGTAATTAAAACATTATTTCGAAAACGTTACGCCTATACTTCAGGTTTATTTCACATCAAATAGATCATACCTGGTTCTACCTGAAGACGGTTTTGGGGTCAACGCCCCCGCTGCCAGGTCCTAGACCATATCTTCTGGTTGATGGCCTGATCAACTCTGCTGTTGGTGCTAGATGTATGCAGTCCAACATATGCACCACAGCCCGGCTGATCAGGAATTGATTTGAGAGGCTTATCAAGTTCCCTTTTTAAGACAGCCAGGTGTCTGTTGGTAATTCCCTTTATGTATGGTAATACAGTGTATATGTAGGAGGGACATATATCATAATTAGGTACTGTATAAAATAGTAGTAGCTATATGAGAACATAACACATGAGCACTGCAGAGTGCCTACTGGCACACGCTAGGCAGGTTACTTGTAGTTATTGTTTTATGTATTTTGAGTAGTAATATTATTGGCAGTAGTAGTTAAGACACATGTGCAACAGTTAGGTATCTTTATACCAACACATTTCAAAATAAAAGATACCTAACTTGCACATGTGTCTTAGTTATTAAGTTATCGGTATTGCATACCATTATCATATTGACAGTGGTAATAACTGATTGAGTATGGGTAGCTTTCGGTGGTATATATATATATATATATATATATATATATATATATATATATATATATATTATATATTATATATATATATATATATATATATATATATATATATATATATATATATATATAGAGGTTACCACACTGTCAAAGGTTTTCCCAGCTGGAAGCTGCCTTAGTTCTTTGTGATTGTCATTATTAGAACAATTTCATTATGTTTCCATCTGCATTTATCCCCCTTATTTCATCACGCTTAGATTCAGACCATTAAATGCTAGTGGGTATTTATGTGGTGGACACACTCATTGTTCAAGGTATGTGTTCCAGCAGGTAACTTGCGATGTATGATGGGGATAAATGCCAGAAGAAATTCTATGACTCTCCTCTCATCATTGTATTATGTACAGTCACACGGAATCAGATACTTTGGTCGAGAACTACCCAGTACTCAGTCAACTACTGCTATTACCAGTATTACCACTCAACATATCAACTATATTACCATCAGTACCCAGCAAAGAACTACAAATGACCCTAGCCCGGAGCAGTATGACCTGCCTTGTATGGGCCAGTAGGCCTTCTGCAGTGTTCCTTCGTTCTTATGTACTATTCTTCACCGCACCTGATTCTATGTCCTACCTTCATATTATGCTCCCACCAGGTATGGTCTATTTGATTTAAAAAGCCCGTGTGCAGGCCGAAATGTTATCTGAATAAAGTTTCCAATCACTGTTTTTAGTGTCTATCATGTACAACAACTTGAGCACTTACACATGAAGACAGCAGCGGTGCCAGCTACACACCATGTAAGTGTAACATCACACAAGTGTAAGTCCCACCCTTGTACTCTTACACCGCAGCAGCAGCAGCAGCAACTACACACCCATGTTTATGCTAAGTGTAGTCAGTGTTAACTCAAGTGTTTGATGTAATTTGAACTACATGTACGTACTATGCTTGTGTAATTCTAAATACTAATGTATCTTTTACTCAGTGACACTAGTAATACAGCTGCACAATAAACGCACATAACATTGTAGCACAGCACAACACATCCATGTACACGTCACTGTGCTGTGCACTACACATTTATGTACTTATTTCATAACTTCACATTGTAAACGTATATATGTTGACCTATTACGACTTAGCATTGGTAAGTTGCTGGACACATGTCACTAACGCCATCTATTGCTGCTCAAAACAATATAGAGTACTTACACACCTACCCACATGGCAAGTTTGTTGCTGTACTGATATTTGAGCACAGTGACCATTAACTAGGAGATAGAGAGAGCAGCCTCAAAGCTATTGTACTCGGTAACGGGGAATCTGTCAATAAAATGTAGAATAAATATATGAATACTGTATCCAATTTTGTGCATTGGTCGATTTCGTGATATTTTTAATTAGTATTTTAATTCATAGTCAGACGTTACATTTACCCACCACTGTATGGTCAGTGCTTACATGTAAAATATGATCCAGAATTCGACCCCAGCAATGGCTATGGGACCGGACGGAAAATCACTGAGTTCTGAGGGACGCAGCAGAAGCCCTAAGTAAACCATTTACGATACAAAATAAAACGCTTGATATGAAAGAGCCAGAAACTCTGGTTAAAAGACAAGTGAAACACTTATTAAAATCGATGAGAGACAGGATGCTGTAAACCAGAGACAAACATCTATAAAATGCACATCATACAGTGGTAAGAAGAGAGACTAATAGAGTATTTGGAATAAGACACCAGCATTGTTATAGGCAGGTAAATACTGCTTTATCTTATAGATCTATGACAGGATGACAAAAGAATGGTAAAACATAAAAGGATGGACAGACTGAATAGTCTCCTTTATTTCCTGTATCCAATGATCAATGATGAGAAAAGATTTTGCAAAATATTAACATACACCGAGTTTATGTCATAACCTCTCACTTGCGGTTGAATCCCAGTAGCCACTTCTGTAAACCATCATGAATATTTCCAAGGATATTTCCCCACTCTCAGTGTGTATTATAAAGTCTAAAAAGAAAATCATATACTGTACATACATTTAGGCCGTAAGGATATATATATATATAATGTCGTGCCGAATAGGTAAAATTGGTCAATTAGCAAGAACTCATTTAAAATTAAGCCCTTTCTAAAATTTTCTCTTATACGCTTAAATATATAATTTTTTTCATTTATGTTAATGTAAAAATTAATAATTTTGTACCATAAGAACCTTAGAAAACTTAACTAACCTTATTATAACAAGTGCAATTTAATTTAACCTTATCCAACTATACATATTTTAGATCAGTTTACAATAATTTAATAATAAACAAACACAATGAAATATATTTTTATCTTTAGGTTCAGAATGTTTTTTGCAAAATTATTGCATACACAAATTTTTGCTTGCCTTACTCGGCAAATGTTGCTATTTAAGCCAAAATCGCAAGTTTTACCTATTTGGCATGGCATTATATATATGTACAGTGCTCATCATGGCATTATGCCAGGTAAGCGCCCCAGCATAATACCATGATGAAAATCAAAGGCCTACCATACAGGGGGTCTCTCTTTGTTAGTGCATTCTGCTGGGTAGCAGCCATTAGCACGATGTCACGGCCCACAGCCACACTTCACAGTGACTTCTCATTGCTCACGTGGCTGCTGTGGTGAGATGAAGTGTTGCACTGTCTCTCATCTGCCCCATCATTTGTCCAGTGTTCCCTTTGGTTTTGGGGCTATACGTGTTTGATTATATGGGTAAAAGGAAGTCTATAACACCTGAAACTAAAGCTCAAATCATAGGGCTTCTCAAAAGCTGAGCACCAGACGAAAGAAACAGTGGAGAATGTTAGTGTGTGTGTGTTCAGTGTGGAACTGGGTGCAGCGTTTCAAAGCTGGTGGTGGTATCAAGTTACCATCTGCCAAACCTCGGCCTGGCCCCTTTAAGAAGACATCTGTTCGTACCTTAACTGTGTTAAAGAAGCAGTTACTCTCTAGTTGGACAGTCTACAGGCTACATCGCAAGTATCTCACCTATGCCTGGTTTTTGGGGAGTCGGGTGCGAGTTCCAATTAACTGCCAAGCTGTTTGTGAATGGTCCAACTCTCCTAGTATGAGAAAGAATAGTATATCAAGTACTCAATAGCGAATAGCAATTGGTAATTTATAGTAGAACAGGGCGAGCAGACAGGTGAAGCATAGAGGACATAAGCTAGTAGGCAGGTGTGGGTCAGGTCAAGTGGGTGTGGGTCAGGTCAGGTGGAGCACTGTAGACTATGTGTCACATGCAAACTCCACATACACATTCATACACCATAACACAGTCCTACCCACTACTTTTCACCCAATAAACCCACACTCATGTAGTTACACACACACGTTCACACCTACACATTCCCACGTATACAGACCCAGGGCCGGATTACGCATAGGCAAACTAGGCATTTGCCTAGGGCCCCGCGGTCCAAGGGGTTCAGGGGCTCATCCAAGACTGCGCACATGGTGCAAGTGCAAAGGGGTCCCTACCTAAAAAGTTCAAGTGTTTGGAGAGTAAAATTGATTTTTAAAAATTAATCAAAACAAAAATAAATAATGAAATAAAATAAAATAAAAATAAATAAGCCTAACCATAGATGGCAACACTCAACACGCCTTTGTTTACATCAGAACAGCTGTGTTTTCCCGCTAATGGGTGAGTATGGGAGATTCCTCTCCAATTTTCTGTAGTTTATATGATTTGATAGACATATGCATGATGCAATGATAACAATAATGGTCAGTGATTTATAAAGGGAATAATTGTGCTGTAGTGGTTATGCTGAATATAATAGGTACATGATGTCACTACTTTAATAGCCTAATCTAGTAATACTATGCTGTCTTGAGTTTATTCTCTTTAAAATGCATGATTTAACAAGATAGTTATAATGGCTGTTGGTAAATGGTTTTGGTTGTCTTGATGTACTTTCCCTATTAAATTTAATCTAAATAGCCAGAATGTATTTAATTAGACCTTAAACAGGCTCACACCGACCCCCCCCCCAAGCTGGAAGGGGTCGCCTCGCTTACCCGTAACTCAAAGGGGCCCCGCCAATCTGAATAGCCTAGGGCCCGGAGACTTCTTAATCCGGCCCTGTACAGACCCACACACATTCTCCCCCCTGCACCTTCCCCCCACCTCTCCCACTCCCTCCCCTGATCCCTCCCTCTCTCACCCTCTTCCTCCCCTTTCCTCTCCCTCCTTTGCTTCTCCCTCCTCCTCTCTCTCCCCATATTTCCTCCTCCCTACCTCTCTCCCATTTGGCCAGTCTCCAGCTTTCTCCTCTCCCCCACACACACTCAGACAAACACATGACAAAACCACACAGAAATACATAGTTTTTCATTCTGTGGCAACAAAAAAACAAATGGGTTGCCGGAGACCAGGATGGAAAACCAGGGGACTGGAGGATGAGTCTGCGAAGGAAGGTTGGGTAGCTTAGTTCATGAAAAGGGAACATGAGTGGAGAAGGAAGCTAGAAGAGTTTAGCGTGAAAATGGAGGAGAGGATAGCTGCAGAGAGCAGGAAGTGGGAGATGCAAGTCACAGTAGCAGAGGCTAAGATACAGAAATTAGAAGAGGAACTGAAAAATCTGAAATAGCCTAAAGACTAAAGAGCAATGTAGGCATGACATCAGAAACTGCTACATCAGTAACAAACAAGGGGTCTGTAGGGAGTGAAGGAGTGAAACTATGCAGAGACCCTATCAGACCATCGTGGAGCCTGAGAAAAAAAGAGGATAACACCAAGAACAATTGAGGGGACTGTAGAAAATGAAAGAGCTAAGCTATATGTAGAGGCCCTAACAGACCACAGCAGTGCCCAAGGAAAGCTGAAAAGGAAAATGAAAGACCACTTGGCCCAGGGACAACAGATAGTGAAGAGAATGAGCATAGGAAAGCTGAAATGAAGGCAACTAAATCGAATCAGGGGATACATAGGGATATACAGTGGGAGAATGAAAGCAAGAGATCAGTCTTTGTTGATGGGCTCCAGGAAGTTGAAGGGAAAGCTTACGAAGCAAGAAGACAAGGGAAGAAAAAAGAGATTGAAAGCATCATGAAAGCAATGGGAGAAGATGACATGGCCCAGCAGGCAAATTTTCTGAGAATAGGGGGGGTTTTTGTAAGAGGAAGAAACCAGCCAGTCAGTGATTTTCAAGGCAGAATCAGCTTGAAACAGGATCCTGCAGGAGAAAGCAAGACTAAGGGACTGACACAGTGGCGTTGTAAGGAGGACGGCGGGGCAGGCCGCCCTGGGTGACACCATCAAGGAGTAATACCATAAAGCCTCTAAAGAAAGTGACACTAATGCCCAAAACAGTGCTGCAGCAACGTAAGAGAAAAATCCTTCATTTCTATATAGCCTTTCATATGATTACAGAGTACAAATAGGCCTATATGGGGAAAATAATTGATTTTGATGTGATAGATGATTTTGCAGGACTAAAGGCAAGGAAATGTAAAATCAGAGTCCCTTAGATATTACCTGTATTCAAGGACAAATCGGAACTTGCGTTTCTCTGATATTCTGATATTGCAATGTTTTTATTTATTTTTCAAGTTTTTTTTTTTTGTGCATTGTTGAATATGAATAAATGTAGGATCTGTTGCCTGTACTCAAAGTGGTATTTGAGTTTATGTTTTGTCAATATTACTACATTTATTTTATCAGTAAAGTTGAGAAGTATTCTCCTGTTCGGTTTATGGCCCTTAAACATTCTCATTGCTAAACATTAGTCACTGGGCATGCAGTAGTGATGTAACTGGAGTTTACTCCCCCCATCCCCTCACCCTTGGATTTCATGGGAGTGACACCAAAGATGCCGCCCCGGATGACACCAACTCCTAGCAATGCCACTGCATGTTGGCATACCAGAGGGTGTATCTTGACTGCGACATAACAGGAAAAGGCTGAAACTGAAAGAGAGGGTACAAAGATGGAAGGAGGAAAGAGAGGTAAAGATGGACATGGACGGGAGAACCCAGACTCAGGAGGAAGTTCAAATACAGCCTCCCTCACAACCACCTACAACCCCAATGCAACCAAACATTCTACACCAAAACACACATGCCATACCCAATGCCCCCATCCACCTCATTACAAGCTCCACCTTCACAGCAACCACCCATAGTTCCTCATCCGGTCTCCCACTTCCCCAACCCTAACATACCCTCCAGACCACAGTTTTAGAAAAGAAGTTGAAGGTTTGGTATACAAATGCAGACGGAATATCAAATAAATGTGAGGAGTGGCATGAAAGAATCAAGGAGACATCCCCAGACATAATAGCACTCACAGAAATGAAGCTCACCAGGATAACAAATGCAATCTTTCCACCCAGATATCATCCTCAGGAAAGATAGAGAGAGCAAAGGGGAAGGAGGAGTTGCACTGTTCATTAAAATCCAGTGGGGATTTGAGGAAATGGAAGGAATGGGTGGAATGGGCAAAAGGGACTACATAGTAGGAACAATCCAGTCTGAGGGCCATAAGGTGGTAATTGCAATAATATACAACCTGCCACAGAACTGCAGGAGGCCAATAGAAGAATACGACGAGAGCAACAGAGCAATGGTAGACACACTAGCCAAGGTGGCCAGAAGAGCTCACATGGGGAGAGCAAAGTTACTAGTTATGGGTGATTTCAATGACAAAGAGATTGGGAAAATATGAGAGCCCCATGGGTGCCCCGAAACATGCAAAGCCAGGATGATGGATGTGGTACTGGAAAAACCTCATGCATCAACATGTTAGAGACACTACCAGAGAGAGAGGTGAGGATGATCCAGCAAGACTGGACCTAATATTCACCTTGAGTAGTTCGGACATCCAGGAGATCACGTACAAAAGGCCCCTTGGAGCTAGTGATCATGTGGTTATGTGCTTTGATTACATAGTTGAGCTACGAGTGGAGAGGGTAACAGGAATAGGGCAGGAAAAACCAAACTACAAAAGGGGGGACTACACAGGCATGAGGAACTTCCTGCAAGATGTTCAGTGGGAGAGAGAATTGGCAGAAAAACCAGTAAAAGAAATGATGGACTATGTGACAACAAAATGCAAGGAGGCAGAGGAGAGGTTTGTTCCCAAGGGAAACAGAAATAATGGGAAGACCAGAATAAGTTCTTGGTTCACCCAAAGGTGTAGGAAGGCAAAAACTAAGTGCACTAGAGAATGGAAAAAGTACAGAAGACATAGGACCCAGGAAAATAAAGAGATTAGCCGAAGAGCTGGAAATGAATATACACAGATAAGAAGGGAGGCTCAGTGACAGTACGAAAATGACATAGCATCGAAAGTCAAGTCTGACCCATAGCTGCTGTATAGCCACACCAGGAGGAAAACAACAGTCAAGGACCAGGTAATCAGGCAGAGAAAGGAAGGTGGGGAGTTCACAAGAAATGACCAAGAGGTATGTGAGGAGCTCAACATGAGATTTAAAGAAGTATTTACAGTGGAGACAGGAAGGACTCCAGGAATTCAGAATAGGGAGGTACACCAACAAGTGGTGGATGAAATACACACAACCGAGGATGCTGCTATGTGAACTTGATACCTCAAAGGCGGTGGAACCAGATATCTCTCCATGGGTCCTTAGAGAGGGAGCCAAGATGCTGTGTGTGCCATAACAAAAATCTTCAACATTCATTGAAACTGGGCAATTACCTGAGGTATGAAAGATGGCAAATGTAGTCCTAATTTTTAAGAAAGGAGACAGACACGAGGCACTAAACTACAGACCTGTGTCACTGATGTGTATAGTATGCAGTCATGGACAAGATCATCAGGAGAGTGGTGGAGCACCTAGAAAGACACAAACTTATAAATGACAACCAGCACAGTTTCAGGGAAGGATAATCCTGTGTCACACACCTACTGGAGTTTTACAACAAGGTAACAAAACCAAGACACGAGAGAAAGGGGTGGATAGATTGCATTTTCCTGGACTGCAAGAAGGCCTTCGACACAGTTCCTCACAAGTGGTTAATGCAGAAGCTAGATCAGGCACACATAACATGAAAGGCACTGCAGTGGATCAGAGAATATCTGACAGGGAGGCAACAATGAGTTATGGTAAGTGATGAGGTGTCAAGAGTGGCGCCTGTGACGAGTGGGGTTCCACAGGGGTCAGTCCTAGGAACTGTGCTGTTTTTGGTATAAGTGAATGACATAACAGAAGGGATAGACTAAGAAGTGTCCCTGCTTGCAGATGATGCGAAGTTAATGAGAAGAATTAAATCAGTCAAGGATTAGGCAGGACTACAAAGAGACCTGGACAGGCTACAAGCCTGGTCCAGCAACTGGCTCCTTGAATTTAGCCCCGCCAAATGCAAAATCATGAAGATCAGGGAAGGGCAAAGAAGACTGCAGACAGAGTATAGTTTAGGTGGCCAAAGACTGCAAACCTCACTCAAGGACAAAGATATTGGGGTGAGTATAATACCAAGGACATCTCCTGAGGTGCACATCAATCGGATAACTGTTGCAGCATATGGGCGTCTGGCAAACCTAAGAATAGCGTTCCAATACCCCAGTAAGGAACCGTTCAAGACTGTACATCATATACGTCAGGCCCATATTGGAGTATACAGCACCAGTTTGGAATCCACACCTGGTCAAGCACGCCAAGAAATTAGAGAAAGTGCAAAGGTTTGCAACAAGACTAGTCCCAGAGCTAAGGGGATTGTCCTACGAAGAAAGGTTAAGGGAAATCGGCCTGACGACACTGGAGGACAGGAGAGTTATGGGAGACATAACGACATAAAATACTGCGAGAAACTGACAAAGTGGACAAAGACAGAATGGTCCAGACATGGGACATGGAAACAAGGGGTCACAATTGGAAATTGAAGACTCCTACGAGTCAAAGGGATGTTAGGAAGTATTTCTTCAGTCACTGAGTTGTCAGGAAGTGGAATAGCATAGAAAGTGATGTAGTGGAGGCAGGAACCATACATAGTAAAATTTTAAGACGAGGTTTGATAAAGCTCGTGGAGCAGGGAGAAAGAGGACCTAGTAGCAATCAGTGAAGAGGCAGGGCCAGGAGCTATGACTTAACCCCTTCAGCCACAAATAGGTGAGTATAGGCAAGTACACACACACACAAGGCTTTGTCCAGGGCTATGGGGTACGAACTATGAAGAGGGGCTAATGAAATTGAATCACAGCAACTGAGGACAGAAGAACATGGGGAGAGACAACATGCAAAGTACTTCAGAAAATTGATAGGACAGGCAAGGACAGACTGTTCAAGAAGTGAGGAAGATGTATTCCAGGACACAGCTGGAAGTTAAAGACATAAATGAGTCATAGGGATATCAGGAAGTATTTCTTATCTCAGGATGGTGATTAAGTGAAATGATCTTCACCATGATGTAGTGGAGGCAGGCTCTATACATAGTTTTAAAGAGTAGGTATGATAAGGCCCAAGAAGCTAAGAGTGAATCTGGCAAGTGGGAAGTAGAGGGTAGGGCCAGGCGCTGAGACTTAATCTGTGGTGGCGGCCCGGTAGCTGGTGCTGGCCCAGTGGCCTGGGGTGGTGGCCCGGTGGCTATTATTATTATTATAATAAAAAAGAAGCGCTAAGCCACAAGGGCTATACAGCGCTGCAGGGTAGGGAAGGAAGCGAGGGTATTGGATGGCAGAAGGGAGGAGGGATGATCAGTAGGTTACAGAAAACAGCGGGGCAGGGGATAGTATGGGGGTAGAGGGTAGCAAGAGATTGAAGTAAAAAGGGCTGAAGGTATCAGAATTTGTGAAGTAAGTCAGTTGTTGTCAAAAAGTCAATGAAAGAGTCTGGATGAAAGGTGGGTCCATCAGCGAGAAGGGAAGGTAAAGAGAGAGCAGCGGAGTGAAGACGACGACGGAGGTAAATTCTGCGTGCTCGTTGATAAAGTGGGCAGTCCAACAGAATGTGGCTGACTGATAATGGAACTTGGCAATTCTCACAGAGAGGAGCAGGGCACCTCTCCATAAGATATCCATGAGTAAGACGAGTATGGCCAATGCAAAGATGGGAGAGAGTAGTCTCCCAACCTCAACACTGGTGATAAGAAGACGGCCAGTAACCTATACTCAGTTTAATAGATTGAAGTTTGTTGCCGAGCATAGTAGACCAATGTTGTTGCCAACGGGTGTGAAGTTGGGAAGATATTGCAGCAAAATAGTCCGTAAATGGAATACCTCTACATGAAACTGGTAGGTCATGTACTGCTGACCGCGCAGCAGTGTCTGTCTGTTCATTGCCCTGTACGTCAACATGACCAGGGACCCAACAAAAAACAATATCTTTATGCTTGGTAAAGATGCGGCGTAGCCAAAGTTGGATACGGAGGACTAAGGGGTGAGGTGTATCAAATTTCTGTATAGCCTGTAAAGCACTAAGGGAGTCTGAGACAACCACAAATGATGACACAGGCATAGATGCAATACGGATAAGTGCTGTAAGGATGGCATACAATTCAGCAGTAAAAATACTAGCCGAAGATAGTAAATGCCCTTGTACGACGCTGTCCGGAAACACTGCTGCGAATCCTACGCTGTCAGAAGACTTAGAGCCATCTGTGTACACAGCAATGGCATGAGAATGAGAGCGAAATTGGTCAAGAAAAAGAGAGCGGGAAGCGACCGTAGACAGTTGGGTTTTCGAGCAAGGGAGAGAGAAAGAACAGACTCAAACAGCTGGAACTTCCCAGGGGGCTAGGGAAAAGTGAGATGCAACATGTACATAGAAAGGTGGTAATTGAAGAGAAGACAAGAGCGAATGAAGGCGAAGAGAGAAGGGACGGAGTAAACAGGGGCGGCGAACAAATAAAGAATGTCTACTAATATCAGTGACCATTCTATAAATGGAAGGATTGCGGAGATCATGAGAGCATACATAGTAGCGAAGGCAATGGGCATCATGGTGATCGGATAAGGATGGAACATTCGCTTCTGCATAGAGGCTCTCAACAGGGGAAGAGCGAAAAGCACCAAGGCATAAACATCATCCTTGGTGATGAATGGGGTTAAGGCTAGAGAGAGTAGCAGGATATGCCGCTGAATAGATCTGGTCACCATAATCAAGTTTTGATAAAATAAGGGTGGAATGTAGGCGAAGGAGGGTTCGACGATCAGCTCCCCATGAAAGATGAGCAATGGTTTTAAGAAGGTTCAGCCAGCTGTGACAAGTTGCCTTCAGAGAGGTAATGTGAGGTTTCCAGAATAACCTACAATCAAAGAGGAGGCCCAGAAACTTGACTATCACATTCAGGGATACAGTAGCCATAGAGGTACAAAGGATGATCGGAGATGACAGAGCGTCTAGTGAAAGTAATTTGGTGGGTTTTAGTGCTGGAAAATTTAAACCCACGTGTGGTGGCCCAATTGGAAACACGGTCGACTGCATGCTGGAGAGAAACTGTAATGAGGTGACAGTCAGCGCCTGCACAGGCAATAGTGAAGTCATCAACATAGAGTGATGACCAAATGTTTGATGGAAGACTAGAGGCCAAATCACTAATAGCAAGGAGAAAAAGTGTTGTGCTCAGAACACATCCCTGGGGGACACCTTCAGCTTGGATAAAGTCCGGGGAGAGCACATTATTAACCCGAACACGGAAATGCCTGTCAGTTAAAAAGTTCTTAAGGAAGGATGGTAGATTGCCTCGAAGGCCTAAGGAGTGGGCTTGGGCTAAAATATTATACCTCCAAGTTGTGTCATATGACTTCTCAAGGTCAAAAAATATGGCAATAACTGAGTGGTTATTCGCAAAGGCATTACGAACATACGTATCCAAGCATAGTAAGGGAGCTATAGTAGAACGTCCCTTACGAGAGCCATATTGACGAGTGGAGAGACTGTTGTGTGTCTCCAAATACCACACTAAACGTCTATTTACTAGGCGTTCCATCACTTTGCAAACTGCACTGGTAAGAGCAATGGGACGATAGTGGGAGGTTTCATGTCCCGTAGTGCCTGGTTTGCGGAAAGGGAGAACAATGGCGGATTTCCACAGCTGTGGAAGAACTCCTTGTGACCAAATAAGATTGTAAAGGCGTAATAGGACTGCAAGGGCTGACTGATGTAAATGTTGTAGCATACGAATATGAATGTCGTCGGGCCCAGCTGCCGATGATCAGCAAGCTGAGAGTGTTGCCTCCAGTTCTTGAAGTGTAAAAGGCACATTATACTGTTCTTCTCTGAGAGAAGAAAAGTCCAAGGGTGCTAACTCTCTGGCAGACTTTGAGGAAAGAAATGAGGGGCATAGATGGAGTCCCTGAGAAATACAGACCAGATATTTGCCAATGAAATTGGCAACATCTAGTGGGTTTGCTATATCAACACTGGCAACCCGCAGAACAGGAGCCGGGTCAGGAGAATATTTACCACTCAGTTTTCGTACTTTTTTCCAGACTGCACTCATAGAGGAAGCAGAGGTGATGGTGGAGACGTAATCTCGCCAGCAAGTGCGTTTAGCGTCATGGATGACATGGCGAGCAATCGCATGCTTCTGCGCGTTTCAAACGTACTGCACGAGCACAAGCAGGAGACCACCAAGGCACGCATTTCTGAGAATGCCTGCCCGAAGTTTGGGGTATAGAATGAGAAGCTGCGGTTAAAACAGAGGATGAGAAGAGGTGTAAAAGCTCATCGATGGAGGACGAAGAAGGAACCTCTCTAAAAACAGTTAGGTGTGAGTAAAGGTTCCAATTTGCCTGATCAAATTGCCCAAATTGCCAGCATGGGATGCGAAGAGGTGGTGAATATGAAGGGGAAGTAAGAATGATTGGGAAATGATCGCTGTTATGTAAGTCCGGAAGAACAGACCAAGTGAAGTCTAATGCGGCGGAGGAAGAGCAGACTGAAAGATCGATGCAAGAGAGTGTGAGTCCGAGGATCAAAATGGGTGTGAGTACCTGTATTTAAAACATGGAGGGGGTGGGTGGCAAGAAAAGCCTCTAACTGAATGCCACGGGAATCATAGTGAGACCCCCCCCAGAGGAAATAGTGGGCATTAAAATCACCAAGTAACAGAATCGGTGGTGGTAATGACGAAACAAGAAAGGCAATATCCGGAATAGATAATGCCCGAGAAGGAGAGAGATATAAAGAACAGATTGGCCATGATTGGCAATGATAAAGATACCTGAAATCCGCAGGTAAGGGTTCCTACGGACTAGAGGGGTTAGAAAAGTCCACATGCGGAGGCAGTGGAAAACATTCAAGCAGCGAAGGAACGGTGCGCTGTGAAGAAAGGAGTTGCGCAGATAGAGTAGAGGAGAGAGAAGGAGCGGAGGGTGGATCAGTGTCCATTGATGGTTTGGTCTCTGCAATATATTCAGAGATTGCTTCAAGTGTTTCAGAATTCAGAGACGTCGTATGGGAGACAATATTGGAAATGGTAGGGGGAGGATGAGTAAAGATTGGAACTGTAATGGACTCTACCAAGGTAGGGGGGGGGGGGCGAAAGGGTGGAGGGAATTGGAGAAGCGTGGAAGGGGACAGAAGAGGCAGAAACCTGGGAGGTGGCAGAAGAGGAAGAAACTTGGGAGGGAACAGGGGAGGAAGATACAGTATGAGGAGGAGGGTGAACCTCTACACTTGTAACAGAGCCAGTGAGAGGGCGAGAACCAGGTACAGAGACAGGGAAGGGAAAATGAGGAGGTGGAAGATGGGTAGGAGGTGTTAACTGACCTTTTTTTGACTTTTGAGAAGTAGAGGGATGATTGGGAGGAGGTGTCATACGAGATCTCGTCGCTACTGAGGCTTGTGAGAGAACACGAAGAAGCGAGATCAGACTGAGACGTTGACAGCAAAAGAATTAGCTACAGGAGTGACTATGGGAGAGGTAACCACAGAGGTGGGTGCAGAAGATGGGATACCAGAAGTGGGGGGACGTTTTGAAACATGGGAATAAGAAACACGAGGTAGTCTCCCTTGGAGGCGGAGATGAGAAACTGCCATGGCATAAGGGAGACCTTCTGCCTCTTTGAGGTAACAGATTTCCCGCTCGTTTAAGTAGACTTGACAACGGCAAGAGTACGAAGGGTGAGCCTCATGACAATTAAGGCAAGAGGGAGGTCGATTGCAAGACATATTAGAATGGTCATCGGCACCACAGACTGGGCATTCAGCGATAGATCTGCAATATTTCGCTGGATGGCCAAATCGCCAGCAAATTCTACACTGTTGCGGTGTAGGGATCACCTTTCGAACTTGTAACCAATGTCCTGCTACATAAACTGAGGATGGGAGTTCACAGCTGTCAAAAGTTAAATGAGCCACATTGCTAGGGTATCATCTCTGCCCGCGGGCAGGAAGAACGTAAGTGTCTACCTTGAGGATTGGGAGATCTTGGAGTTCCAGCTGTTCAAGAATGTCAGTGCCACATGTCTGGAAATTTTGTTGAACTATGGTATGGGACAGAATGACGGTACCACTACAAGAATTGAGGGAATGATGCTTTTCAATAGTGAGAGGAACAGTATCGATATGGGAAAGATGAGAAAGCTCATGAGCCTGGGTAGCATTCTGTACGGTGATGATGCGCGTACCGCTCTTAAGAGCATGAAAAGAAATATCTTTACCAACATGGCGTAGGAGTGCCTTGCCAATACTGTGGTCAGAAAGATAGGCAGTAGAGGAAGTCGGTCGTAAAGTGAAGAATTTAGTCCATTGTGCAGTCTGAAACTGAGCGTGGAAAGGTAGTGAAGGACGTGTCTATCTTTTCTGAGAAGAACGAGAAGGTGGAGAAGTATCATCAGCAGGTAATTGTCGTTGGCATTTAGGCGCAGGACCAGAGTTGGTCCGACGTGGAATGGGCCGGCGATTTGAAAATTGCCGCACCGTAGAGGGAGAGGCCGGAAGCATAGTCAGAGGAGAGCGAAGGTCAGATAAATCGAAGGAGTCAGTCGAGGCCTCAGTACCTGAAGCGGGTGAGGAAACAGCACCGGCAAGAGGTATGGAGGCATGAGGAGTGTCCGAAGAGTGGTCCAAAGATGAGGCGGGGTCAGAACGGGGTGCGGTATCAAGAAGGGGCCCGGGGGTAGCAGGTTCATGGACTAGGGCTGCCATGGTTAGGTTACTTCTTTCTTTTTGTTTTTAAGAAAAAAAAGAAAGAAGAAAAGAAAATAAAAAGAAAAAAAAGAATAAAAAAGGGGGGACCGGGGAGGGATAGTTCCTAGGAGGAATGAAAGGGCCAGAAATCTCCCTCCACGCCCAAGAGGACCTCAGCACTGCAAGTAGCGCAGATGCAGCATGGACCCCGTGCCATACCCTACCCATCATGCCAGTAAACCGGCAATCCGGGATAGCAACCTCACATCTGCCGAGCTACCTCGGTGGATAAAAGAGAGGGCGGCCGGAAATCTGCCACAAAGCATACCTCCTTCAGCCACCACCCCCGGAATCCAAAAGGTGGCTTCCAGAGATACACCCGTCGCCCGAGAGACACCCAAAGCCACCCTCCGGGATACCGGAGAGGGATCAGGACATCCCCAGGCAATCCAGATTCCACGGCAAATTACGCCACCGCCAAGAACCTCAACGGAATGGGATGGACCCCGGTACCCTTTCCCCTACCTAGGAACTAGCGTGCCTGTGAAAGAAAAAAAAAAAGGGCCAAAAAGGAAGGGCAAAAGGAAGGGGTGGGGAGGAGGAGGAGGAAAGGAAAAAGGGGAGGATGGGATAGGGAATGGGGGATTGGGGGGTAATTAGGTTCGGTCTGAGGAAGTAGACCGACAGGTCTAATTCCTCAGACCAAGAGCCTCTTCACCACGCCAAGGAGCCCCCCTTGAAGAGGGCCCAGTGGCTAAAGCTCCCGCTTCACACACGGAGGACCCGGGTTCGATTCCCGGCGGGTGGAAACATTTTGACACGTTTCCTTACACCTGTTGTCCTGTTCACCTAGCAGCAAATAGGTACCTGGGTGTTAGTCGACTGGTGTGGGTCGCATCCTGGGGGACAAGATTAAGGACCCCAATGGAAATAAGTTGACAGTCCTCGATGACGCACTGACTTTCTTGGGTTATCCTGGGTGGCTAACCCTCCGGGGTTAAAAATCTGAACGAAATCTTATCTTATCTTATCTACT
Organism: Cherax quadricarinatus; assembly: GCF_038502225.1. Taxonomy (NCBI): domain Eukaryota; kingdom Metazoa; phylum Arthropoda; class Malacostraca; order Decapoda; family Parastacidae; genus Cherax; species Cherax quadricarinatus. The sequence goes on from NC_091376.1 coordinate 6,923,523, forward strand.
ACCACATATAGATGAATACAAATACTCAGACACCACAAACTGATGCTAGATCCACAAACGTAATACAGCCATGTCTAGATTAATGCAAATTTTGATATAGTGCAAAATTAATTAATGGTAGTTTTTCCCCCAAACTCTTCAAATTGTGTGCAAAAATTACATATAATTTGCATAGTGCAAATTTGAATAATGTGACCACTTTATGGGATTTACTTATTTCTTTAAACACGCTGGCTGTCTCCCATCCAGACAGGGTGACCCGACCCCCCCCCCCCCAAAAAAAAAAAAAATAAATAAAAAGGAAAAAAACTTTCATCATCATTTAACCCTTTCACTGTTTCAGGCCCCTCTCTGAAACTCATTCTATGTCGCCAAATATTCGAAAAAAAAAAATTATTTTTTTCTTATGAAAATGTTAGGAATATTTTTAGTAGTGTTTTAAGCCTAAAAAATTTTTTTTACCATTAGTACTTACCGAGATATAGAGCCGCAAAATTTGCAGAAAGTGACGTGTGTACGGCAACAGCGGCGACTGCTGCCCACCCGGTATTCTTTTAATTACTCTAATTCAAAGGTTTCTTGCATTTTTCAATATTTTTCTGTTCCAGGTAACTTATGTGGCCTGTGAGACCAATGTAAGGTGCATTCTTCAGATATACTCTCATTGTTTACAACACAATAACAGAACAAACTTTATCACTACTAGTTTGTGTATACACTTTGTTTACACAAACAAACAATACAAAACAATGTTTATTACTATTGTTCCATAATATATATATACATATGTACAGTCACTAAACACGTTCCTAGAACTGCTGCAGCTTGTGGAACTCTTTGAAACATGGGTATATGCAGAGGGGCACTTGACACTCCTCACACATAAAACGAGTGTCTCTGCGTGTTTGTGGGCATTTTGTGGTATGCATACATACATAACACCTCTTCTGAGCATTTTTCTTGGCAGTAGTAGGAGGCAGTTGTATGGGGTAGTGATCACCAGGCCTCATACGAGATGACGTCTGTGGGCGCTGGTCTATTGCAGGAGTTGCTCCTTGGTACTTTGCAATTATTTGTCTGATTACTGACAGGCAAAATCCACCATATTTTGGTGTTTTGTTGGTCATCAACTTGTATATGTTATAAGCATTTAGCATAGAGATATCAACAAGATGGAAAAAAAGTTTTATATACCACTTATAAATCTTGCGTACACAGTCTGCAAACCCAATCTGCATATCACATTTGTCCACTAAGTGCATATTGAGGTTGTAGTCCATGACAGCTGCAGGCTTTAGAATGGGTTCATTGGTCTCTCTGTTGTCCCTGACACTGGGTACCATTTCGTTTCTGTGAACTGATGTCAACAATGTGACATCACGTTTGTCATGCCACCGAAATGCCATGATGTCATTGGCAGCAAAGGCTTGCACCACACCTCTGCGAGTGCCAGCGTTGAACCTTGGCATATGTTTACGATTACCATGCACTGTGCCACACACGTCTGTCAAGTTCACTCACAAGAAATCACTGAGTAAGGGGCTTGTGTACCAGTTATCAGTAAATAACATATGCCCCTTACCAAGATATGGTTCCATCATTGTTCGAACCACATCATCAGAGATACCCAATAACTTCATGGTATCTCTCAAAGTATTACTGCCAGTGTACACAATGACATCCAAAACTAGACCACTTCTGCAATCACACAGTACAAATAGCTTTATACCAAAGCGTTTCCTCTTGCTTGGTATATATTGCTTGAATGAGAGTCTTCCTTTGAATAAAATCAAGGACTCATCAATAACAAGCTTCCTGAAGGGATAAAAAATACATGCAGCACTTTTGTTTCAGGTACATAAACACATTTCTGATCTTACATAACCTGTCGCTTCTGTCAGGCCTGGTTTTGTCTGAAAAGTGTAACATACGTAACAGTATCAGGAAACGATTGACACCTAAATGTCACTAAAACCTGGAGTTGAAATCAGGTGTTCTGTTGCCCAGTATGTGGTGACAGTGTGCTTATACACATGTGGCATAAGCATTATTGTGGCAAATAACAGGTACATCTCTGCCACAGTTGTCTCCTTCCACTTGTGTAGCCGTGATTTTGGTGAGAGAATTGTATTTGCCATGGTGTAATCACAGTATGTGTTTGTTTCCCTGACAATGATGTCCATCAGGGGTTCATCGAAGAATAACTCAAAGCAGTCCAGTTCACTGGCATTGTTCCGAAGTGGACATGATGGCTTTATTCCACTTTGTGTTTCATCAAAGTCATGGGGACTGGGAACAAACTCGTCACCATCCTGCCAATCCCAGATGCGGTCTGCTGGTGGGGTCTGGATATTGTACTGTGGTTGTGGTTGTGCAGGTTGTGGGAGTGTGGGGTAGGGTGAGGCTGGTTGTTGTGCTGAGTCAGCAGCGTGGTTAGTAGCGTGGCCCGCTGATGGTGCCACATGGGCTGTGCCACCCTCACTATCACCACCACTGCCTCCTCCCTCACTGTCACCATTCATACCCATCGTTACAATATCGTCATCTTCACTATCAGGTCGTGGTGTAGGGCCACGGGATGTGCTCCCAGAGTTTCTCCTTCCCCTTGGAACAACATATGAAACACTACCAGATCGCATGCTACGTCGTACATACTGCCGCTTCACTGGGGAATATTCACTCTCACTGTCACTAGAACTGCTTTCAATGACCTTGAAATCACTATCACTGCTATCATCTGGGTGTTGTACACGACCAAATAGTTTCCTCTTTCGTCCTGGTACAGGCAAACGTGAACGTGAACAAGCCGGCACAGCACCAGAGGTGGAAGGTTGTGGGTCATCTGGGTTTTCATCACTAATTACGTTATCCTGGGCACTTTTTCCGGTAACACTCACTTCAAAACCCTGGAATTCACTGTCACTGACATTTTCATCGCTGTTAGAGCTATCACTTGGGAACAAAAGACCTCCAATCTGCCGAGGAGTGAGAAACTTCTTACCAAGAGGCATGGTGAAAATGGACTAACAACATGGCGTTCCCACAATGCACCGCTGGGTCCCAGATTTTTTCACAGGGTGCACACCGACCACTGAAACCCATTCTCTCTCGTGTAGGCCTACCAGGCCTTTGGCGCTTGATTTGAAGCCGCTAGAATTTGTGCGTATAAATATGTCAGAAACATTGGCTCATAAGACGTATTTATACGTCGGAAACAGTCAAAGGGTTAACACTTTCACCATCACTCATACATAATCACCGTCTTTGCAGAGGTGCTCATATATGACAGTTTAGAAGTCCCTCCAAACTGCCAATATCCCAAACCCCTCCTTTAAACTGCAGGCATTGTACTTCCCATTTCAAGGACTCAAGTCCAGCTAACTGGTTTCCCAGAATCCCTTCACAAAATATTACCCTGCTCATACTCCAATGGCTTGTCAGGTCCCAAAAACCATTCGTCTCCATTCACTCCTAACACGCTTGCTGGAAGTTTAAGCCCCTTGCCCATATAACCTTTACCCTTCTCCCTCCAACCTTTTCATGGACGACTCCTACCCCGCCTTCTTTCCTTCCCCTACAGATTTATACGCATTCCAAGTCATTCTACTTTGTTCCATTCCCTCTAAATGACCAAACTGCCTCAACAACCCCTCTTTAGCTCTCTGACTAATACTTTTAGTAACTCCACACCCAGTTTCCACACAACGAATTCTCTGCATAATATTTACACCACACATTGAACTTATACACATCTCCACTGCCTCCAGCCGCCTCCTCATTACAACATTTACAACCCATGCTTTACACCCATACAAGAGTGTTGGTACCACTATACTCTCATACATTCCCTTCTTTGCCACCATAGATATGTTTTTTTGTCTCCACAGATACCTCAATGCACCACTCATCTTTTTTCCTTCATCATTTCTATGATTAACCTCATCCTTCATAAAGCCATCTGCTGACAAGTCAACTCCCAAATATGTGAAAACATTCACTTCTTCCATACTCCCTCCTTCCAATGTGATATTCAAATTTCTTTAAATAGTTTGATACCCTTATCACCTTACTTTTAGCCACGTTAACTTTCAACTTTCTACCTTTATGCACCCTCCCAAACTTGTCCACTAACCTTTGGCAACTTTTCTTTAGAATCTCCCAAAAGCACAGTATCATCAGTGAAACATAACTGTCTACTCCCATTTTGTATTTGACTCCCCATAATTTAATCCTACCCCTCTCCCCAACACCCTAGCATTTACTTCTCTTACAACCCCATCTATAAATATGTTAAACAACCATGGTGACATTACACATCCCTGTCTAAGACCTAGTTTTACTGGAAAGTAATCTCCCTCTCTCCTACACATACTAACCTGAGCCTCACTATCCCCATGAAAACTCTTTACAGCATTTAGTAACTTACTACCTGTTCCATACACTTGCAACATCTGCCACATTGCTCCCCTATCCACTATCATGTGCCTTTTCTAAATCCATAAATGCAATGAAAACTTCCCTACCTTCATATAAATACTGTTCTCATACGTGCTTCAATGTAAACACTTGATCTACACATCCCCTACCCGTTCTAAAGCCACCTTGTTCATCTGCAATCCTGTTATCTGTTTTACCTCTAATTCTTTCAATAATAACCCTACCATACACTTTACCTGGTATACTCAGTAAACTTATTCCCCTATAATTTTTACAATCTCTGTTGTCCCCCTTCCCTTTATATACAGGAACTATATGCAGTGCCAATCCCTAGGTACCTTCCCCTCTTTCATACTTTTATTAAACAAAAATACCAATCACTCCAGCACTACATGTATATCCACCCCTGCTTTTAGCATTTCTGTCATGATCCCGTTAGTTCCAGCTGCTTTATCCCCTTTCATTCTGTGTAATGCCTCACGCACCTCCCCACATTCACATCTTGCCTCTCTTTCTTCATCAACATCTAAAAGTTCCTAAAAATATTCCCACCATCTACCCAGTACCTCCAGCTCCCCATGTACTAACTCCCCTACTCTGTTTTTCACTGACAAATCCATTCATTCCCTAGGCTTTCTTAACCGTTTATCTCACTTCAAAATTTTTCCTTATTTTTTTTTTATTATCACACTGGCCGATTCCCACCAAGGCAGGGTGGCCCGAAAAAGAAAAACTTTCACCATCATTCACTCCATCACTGTCTTCCCAGAAGGGTGCTTTACACTACAGTTTTTAAACTGCAACATTAACACCCCTCCTTCAGAGTGCAGGCACTGTACTTCCCATCTCCAGGACTCAAGTCCGGCCTGCCGGTTTCCCTGAATCCCTTCATAAATGTTACTTAGCTCACACTCCAACAGCACGTCAAGTATTAAAAACCATTTGTCTCCATTCACTCCTATCAAACACGCTCACGCATGCCTGCTGGAAGTCCAAGCCCCTCGTACACAAAACCTCTTTTACCCCCTCCCTCCAACCTTTCCTAGGCCGACCCCTACCCCGCCTTCCTTCCACTACAGACTGATACACTCTTGAAGTCATTCTGTTTTGCTATCACTTCTGCTTTGTAAAAACTTCTCATAAGCTGCCTTTTTCTCTTTATTTATTATTCACACTAATTGAGACTGGGATGTATCTCAGCTTACAGGTGGAGTTTGAATGCCAGCCCCAATATACCAGGCGGGATGGATTGTTCAGCCTGGGTGTCTTATACTTAAGTGTCTGCACTTCACTTGCTAATTCAACATGGAAACTCTGGTAGTGCCTGGTTATATGAGATTAATTTCATATCTCCTCACTTGTCATGCTGTCAGCCCAGGAGATTTTAGTATACTCAGACACCACAAACAGATGGTATATGTACAAGCAATATACTTCACAGCTGATACATGAAGTCTGACCCAAAATCTAATATCCCAAGCAAGCTGCTGTATACATAGTACATACTGAATATGTATGTATAGTACATCTACCCCTATCAATACAAGATTTCTATTTATGTGATTCACAGTCACTGTGCACTCTTAAACCTTAATTTAAATTCCCATGTTTTGTCCCAAGGTACATTTTTATATGTATGTATATGAATGCTTTTTTTATTATTGGGAAATTTTTTTTTTTAAAATATAACCCAAGGAAAAGTAAACAAATTTTTTAAACTTGGCATCTTTATTAATGCTAGGTAAAGTGGCAACTGACCATACTATAAAAATAATGTCCTACCACCATGCATTCCTAACACTGTTTGCTACATTGGTATTGGCAAGTTGCCTCGGCATACCATCCTCATCACTGACAACACTTATATACCCAACTTCTGCCTACAGTACAATACTGTAAAAATGCATTACAGTTGCTTCAGAGATTAACGGTGTAATAATCATCGAAATGAAACACTGTGTTCATGTCTCTTGCAAAAGATTGCCCTATCATTATTTTCCCATTATTACGTCTTGATGGTGGAATTGCATTCAGTGGACTCGCCTAGCAGACATACTTGTACAAGACATATATTAACAGTCTAATAAGTTATATATCATTTCAAAACATAATGACAGCCAAGATATATGGTCACAATAAAGTTGAATATGTTCTATTCTGGACAGGTGAAATCTGTGGGTGGAGTTAGGCATTTGTTTATGCCATTCTGAATATCGATTAAAACCATTAACAACAGCTTATACAAAAAGCATCCAAAATAATTGCATTGAACAAAAACTGAGGTAGATTTACAAATGCTTTATATACAAACTCCTGAAAAGGTTAAAATTTTTTTTTAATTATACTGTATTAAAAAAAATTCATTATACTGTATTAAATCTTTTATACTGTATTGAAGGTAAATTTTTTTATAAAATAATAACAAAGGTATGGGATTTAATACTCTGTTTAATTAGCTGGATTTTATACAGGTATAATTTATTCAGAAAGTAATGGTATGAAATTCTGCACCATTATCAAAATACTCTCCAGAATTTTACCTTTTGCCTAATAAGTCATGCAGTGGAATAAATTACTTGCTATTAATGCCACTAGTACCAGTCTTAGATATAAGATTTGTATATTAGTAACCATAAATATAAGATAAAGGTGCTTTAAAGACAATATTGAGGAATGCTGGTTTAGAAAAAGGCATTTTAAAGAAAATGTTGTGGTAAGGTGAATACTGAGGGAAGATGGCAAAGATAAAAGGGTTTTAAAGACAGCACTTTGGTAGAGTGAATACTGAAAGCAGCTGCATAGGTGAAGATAAAGATAATGTAGAGGAAGTAGGCAGAATCATATCATTTATCACAGGAAATGCTAAAGTTACAGTGCTGTTTTGCTGTATAAAATAATGTATAATAGTAATAGGATGCAAATTTGAATGCAATGAGTCAGCTTCGGTAACTACTGGAAACACAACTGTAACAAAAGCAAAAAAGGGGGTTACCCTTTTATTCCTTCTTTTCTACATTAACTCTTGAGTCTGCTTACTTTTTTTTTAACCCCCTTCCACACTGCACTTTTAATGAAGAATACACTTCTACCTCTGTCATGTCTTTCCTTCTATTTGCATGTCAGTAACTACTTTGCTGTACAAGTGCCAAACCAGCATGCACATTTTTCAAATTATTATTATTATTACCATGCACATTTTCAAAAATGTTTCAGGTACGTATTGAAGTTTTCATCTGTAGTATGTAGGAATTTGGCGTGCATGGAGAGGATTCTGAATGTGGCCTGTCTAGCAAGGATGGAGAGTTCCCAGCAGAAATAATCCATCAAACATATACAGTTAACTCATTTATAAAGCTCATCTATACAGTGAATTTTTTTGCAAATCCAACTGAAAAAGGGCATCTATAATTGAACAGTACATAGAGAATCCTTCATATTATATACTATTCAATTTTAGTTGCACTTTTTTCAATCCCATTTACAAAAATTATACTCAGAGGAGCTGTACAAGAGAGCTTACATTAGAAAAACTTGGAAGCTCTATCACTATTAAAATTATTGTGCTGAAAATTTGTAATGAACAAGTACAACAATTTAAATCTGGTGATCATGATTCAAACCCACAGTCCTAGATTACCCTCCGTAATGCAGTGAACTAAGGCGATGGGCTGGTAATCTTACACTATGAGTTAAAACCACAATTCCTTCACTGCATTCATGTGCATATTAACTCTGTTAAGAGCTGAATAAATTTAAGTTTAAATATAAATGCTTTTCAGTTAAATGAAGAAGTGAACTGATATATTGTACTACATGCTCTTGTGGTAGCTGGTCACTGTTATTGTAATTAAATAATATTGCTTTTACTACTAACAACAGAAGTATCTAACACTGGACAAATATACATTCAGAGACTGCATTTTGACCAATGCATTCTGAAACTGCATTTGTCAAAATTCACAAGAATACAGTAACATAATTCAATATACAGTAGCACTGATCAATATATAGTATACAGTAGCAGTGATCGATGTACAGTACCACTGATCGATGTACAGTACCACTGATCGATACAGAGTACCACTGATCGATATAGAGTACCACTGATCGATATACAGTACCACTGATCGATATACAGTACCACTGATTGATATACAGTACCACTGATCGATATACAGTACCACTGATCGATATACAGTACCACTGATCGATATACAGTACCACTGATCGATATACAGTACCACTGATCGATATACAGTACCACTGATCGATATACAGTACCACTGATCGATATACAGTACCACTGATCGATATACAGTACCACTGATCGATATACAGTACTGACTGGACTGACTTGTTGTATAATTTCTTTACTAAAAATTTACAGCCTTATATATTGTTTGGTAGGTCAAAATATAGTTAGTAATATTAACCTATCACGTGCCACTTTTAGCAAATTCAGAAACTGTTAACGACGATACAAAATAAAACAGAATTTTCTATGAAATTTAACAAAAACATCATATCACTATGCAAGAAAATACAATACTATTTTCTTCTAAGGTGAAAAATGAAAGCAATATAAAGGAAAATTGATTATAATAAAAATTGAACACCTTGTCCAAATGTGCAAAATCTGTACAATATCTAAAGACACCATTTAAAGAATAAATATATATAAAGAAAAAACTGGCAGAATATGAAATATCTGCGTAGGTCTATCCACCAAAATCACATCAGATAGATTACTGGTACATATGTACTGTACTCTGATATGAAAAATGGAAAAAATAAACAAACAAATATATGCAATACTACTAAATTTCTACCATTTAAAACATGTTAGTATATACAAGGAACTTTTGAAATGTGTTAACTAGAGGTATGGGTAAAAATAACAGTAGTTCAAAAAATCTCAAAACGTGTTTTCAAATCCATATTTAATGGTGCTAAAGCATTACAGTACTTTAAATGTTCATTAGTTAAGCTAATTCCATTTTATAATTTGTGTTATCAAAGATAATTATCCACATGATGTGACCCCTCCAAGGTCAGTCACCTTTAATACCCTCATCCCTCTATACAAATACTGCACAGTAGTACTGTACTCTGCTATGGCATCTCATTATAAATATTTCAGTATGTAAGGAATTGTGAGCAATGGTAACTAGAATTAAATAGGCATCATTTGTACTGCATTCAGGAGGTTGTACTAGTTTGGCCTCATTTGGTTAGCAGCAGTGCATTTAAGGTGTTAAATGAACAGTAACTGGCTATGTGAGATCTATAACTACAAGGCATGAGATAACACAGCTAGAAACATTGGCACAAAGTACTATTAACATCTTTCTTTACCCTGTACTTGCATGCTGCATCATCATTTATTAACTAGCTGTGTTACTCAAGAAATTATATAAATGTCTGTAGTGAATGGCCAGTAACCAACAAAATAGGAATATGAAACACTTGTAGCACATTTTTTTTACTAGACAATGTGTTGCCCTAAAGTGGCTTCAGGTCTATATAAAACGTCTCACTCTCGTGCATGTTTTTCACATTCATAAATCTGTCTATAATAGTGTACCCAAGCCGAGTCTGAGCATCATTCAGTTATTATATAAGCACCTTTGTATCATGCACCAGAACTGGCTTGGAGGTATCTTGGCATTTTCAAGTTATACATAAAATATAATAATTAACCAAGCATCAGGAACTTTATAGTAAGGCATACCAGTTTTGGACAATGCTGTACTCAAAGTAGTCAACATTAGGCAGTACACATTTTCTCTGACTTTTTTTTACATTAAAATTTAAACTTGTTGATAGAAACACATACATCAAAATCCATGTACTGTTTCATAACCAAATCTAATTATTATTATGATATTAACCGAAAGAATTAAAATAATACAGTATAAATATCTCGGTTAAATAAAGAAAAATGTGAGCTTACAATTATACATGCATGTAAATCATAATTATTAGTATGATTACTAATGCTATATTTACCTTGCCTGATTCTTTTATACAGTAACTAAAAAAAAGAAAACAGTATAAGTTAATGTGTTCTTCATAACAGTTGACACTTTTGTTGTACAAATTTTGTTAATATCTTGGAGGGGCACAGACTATTAGCATATAAATAAACCAGGGAAGGCAGTACAGGACAGGAGGATCAGAGAGTACAGTACCAGACTCCAACAAACACATACCTGCGTAATACCCGTATTGGTTGCAGAAACCTTCACAATGTTGAGGAACCTTTCATTGTATATCAGTTAACAGAACTAGAGGCAAGGTTACACTTATTGCAAACCTTATAATACTGTACACCATTCTGATGCAAATAATGCAACCTTGCCAAAAGCATCAGCAACAAATAGCAACTAGAATAAATACTCCATTAAATAATGTGGTACTGAGCTTAGTAATATGCAAATACATACCACGAGGGGAAAGCTTCTTCCAGTAGGTATAATAAGCCAGGTCACTGAGCAAAAATATACTTCGTGGATACCTGGTTCAGCAATAACCTTCAGAAAATTTTAAACTTGATTGTCTAACTACCAGACATTTCTTCTTAACAAATATAATGGTATATAATATGCCTTGATACAAATACTATTTAAAAAGGGGATGCCACAGCTACTCCTCTAGCATACATAAAATAATTCTACGAAGCTGTGACACCCTAGGATTCATAATCTGACTAGGATTAGCAGGTTGAGAAGTGGTCACAGACCATCAGACTGTGACCATCAGGTCATGATTGGCAGGCACCATGTAGTCAATGGTATATCGATGCATCTTTAGGTCAACAACCATTAAAGATTTCTAATGAAGCAGTACCTGAGATCTTCAACTCTATACTACTTGGCTTCGAGCACCTACAATACAATAACATAAGCAAGTGTTTAATGGTTAAGCTATACTGGCATGGAAATATTTCACTGTATCTGTTCTTCATAAAAGTTTCTACTTAATTAGTAAAATACTATTTTTTATGGAATGACGGAATTTGTGCAATGAATGCTGATTACTATAATACAAAAACCTGCATGGAGACAATGGAACAAAGTTCACCCTGTGTAATTCATCCTGCGACAAGAGCGCTCTTCAGCAAATGAACAAAGCCTTGCTGAGGAAAACACATTATAGAAAAAGATGCTTTTGGGACAACATTTTACTCTGTGGAGCTTTACCAAATTTGAGGAAAATATTGTCCCAATAAAAGTCTGTTTTACAATGTGTCTTTTCTTATATATCAGTGGTACAATCTACCAACAAGTGTGTTAACATGACATATGTAGTTTATGGCATTTTCCGAGATATTTTGTTCACTAGGGATAAAACATAAGTGAATGAAACATCTCAATAAATAACATAAAGCACATGGTGAGTTATTAATATAATAGTCTTTTCTTCAATACTGTTGGCATTAATACACCATTTGGATCCAAGGGAGTCTCAGTTAGCCATGTCTTAACAGAAATATTATTTCTTCTTGTAGAGCCTTCTGTTTAACTGGACTCATTCTGTCGTATGTTTGCATGATAGGTGTGGCACTTGGAACATTAATGTCATGTTCACCTAGAGTGGAACACTTGATGTTCAGGTGCCATGACTATCAAACACCCTACAGAACGAGCCCACAGCTCTAATTCCACTCGGCATTTCTCTCAGTTGGAGGCAATAATGCACAGCTAACATTACACCCAGTGTTTCCCTCAGTTTGAGGCAGTTATACACAGCAAACATTCCACCCAGTAAATAACTAACTAAAGTGTAATGAAAACTTGTCATTGCTCAATAATAACCTACATGAAGACAGAAACTCAGGAGATTAACCCGTAAACGGTCCAGGCAGATCTACGTTCACATGTGTAGTGCTCCAAAAGTAGATCTACATTTTTTTTTTTACATATTTTCAAATACAGCCAAAAAAAAAAAAAGTAGATCAAAGTTTTTTTACACATTTTCAAATGTAAAAAAAAAAATAAAAAAAAAAAAAAAAAAAAAAAAAAAAAAAAAAAAAAAAAAAGATCTACTTTTTTTTTTACATACTTTCAAATGTTGAAAAAACGTATATATACGTTTGGACCGTTTATGAGTTAACTGATTTGTATATTTTGACCCCCCTTCTGTTGAAGAGGATCCCAGAAGGGGGTCGAAATACATAGATCAATTAATCTCCTCAGTTTCTGTCTCTGTGTGGGTTATTATTGAGTATTCCACTCAGTGTTTCCCCTCAGTCAAAGAAGTTAATATATAACTCCCATTCCACCTAGTGATTCCTTATGTCTCCATGTGGGATTTTGTGTTTACTGAATGAAAATGGTTTTATTTGTACTTGTACCCTGAGTATGATGAGAGATCAAACACTGCCCATGCTTGGCAAACTAATCCCTGAGCTGCTATGAAAGGATGAGCACCTATTGCTACTTCATGGCTTCTCACCTGAAAAATGTATTACATGAATCCTTAGTACGTGGTCATCTGATAAGTCCCGCCTTGCACTGCCCTATTATGATATGACCTTTTATATAATAAACAGGTGAAGTATGATACTGTCCCATTTGCTTAAATAACAGCCAAAGGGGTGCCAAGTTTTTACCTTCGTTATATTTACACCGTACCTAGTGTGAAAAAATGCCACAATAAAATAATAAACTAAATATTCGAGTGATTTTTGTGCATTCACACGTACATCTTTGAAGAAAAATGTGTAAACACGCACAAGTGATCGTGTGTTGTCATTGCTAATGCAGTAACCACTCTTATAAAACTCCTCCATTTGGTGCAAGCTTTTGCAAATGTGAATGGTATGGTGAATCCAAGTTTGAATAACATATGGAATGGACTTCGTAGTACATGCTATTCAATTTTGGACACAATTTTTCAATCACATTTGAAAAAAAAAAATGCTACAGTATATTGAGGAGCTTCATAAAAGAGCTCACTGTACTGCACTCAGGCATTTTTCAATATCTGTAATAGTGCATTACAGTGATATCTTACCACAGAACCCAAGAGACTGTATTACAAAAACAGACAAAATAAAGAATAAAAACTGTCACCCCTTGGTTACATGGCCATAATATTGATAATACACAACACTGACTCTCATTAACACTCTGAACCACACAACAATTAACCAATAATCGTTCTGATAAATAATACATTGCAAGAAATGCACTGCCAATAGGAACTGTTGCATAAAGTTACAGATTGTTGTGCAGAAAAGTTAATCATGCTAAATGATGTTGAGTTAGGGGATTCATCATGCCCAGCTTCACACACACACACAGCTCTGCATCGAAATAACTTTAAATGTTAATACAAAGATTTAGAGTACAGAATATGCATTTCTTTTAATTTGGCAGTACATCACTAATGAACACACAGACTGATGCAGTGAGTCATTGCCACAGTCACTTCCACCTTACAATAATAATGACTGTCCATTCTTAGTCACTGTGAATTCAACAAGATACACATAATGAAACACAGTTTGTATTACATCACAGACAGGCAGCAGGTACCTTGAATCCAAGGTTATTATTGGATACACTCATCCTTCACAGTGTGTGTGCACATCTTATACTTACAAGCAGTACCAAACAACAGCCTATGTACCACCCATAAAAAACAATCTAGCTTAACGGATACAATTTATTGAAAGCTTTGTAATTCAACTTATTTGGAATCTCTCCCCATCTGAATCCTTGCAATGCTCAGAATGCTAATTTAACTACTGTACATAAAAATCTGGATACACAATATTCTACCCCTGAGCATAACAGGGGTTCAGGCACATTATGAGATGGAACATCACATCCCATATTTTCAGTTACTATAATACTGGAACCATTGTTAAATATGAATTTTTTGAGCTTCTGAATACTTAGTCCCATATCAAAACCTAGCCATCTTGGTTTTGGGTTGTAGGAGCATTGGCTTCCTGGGGAATTGGGAAGAACTCATCTTTACAAGGTCCTGGGCCTACAGCAGCCATGCCTTCTGAAGTGGGAAAAATGGCTGGAGAATCTCTGGCTGCATCAGGAGGGCCACCATCTCCTGCCTCATTGCGATGAGTAGAAAACACGTGAATCTTTACACTGTGACGATGCTGGAATTTTTTCTTGCAGATTGGACATGAAAACTGAGGCTCCACTCCACATTCATATTTCTTGTGTCGTTTTAAGTTACCTGTTGAGGCATATGTGCGACCACACTTCTCACACGCAAACTGTTTAGGACTTTCTGAGAATGGGTAGCCCAATATGGATTTAGGGCTGGCTTTCTCTCGGCCTTTGAGGAGTAGAGGGAGGCCTATAGGGGGGGGACGGACCAGGATATCCGTGGACACCCGGGGGGGCAACAGGCCAGGAAAACCAGCTCTCACAAGGTTATAAGCACGCAAGTAATCTGCAAGAAAACACAGGGGTTAGCAGGTAGACAAGGTGTGTGCCAAGGTTAGCTCTATAGTACTTCAGCAGAAGCAGTTTAGGACTCTTCACTTTTCTTCTCCAAGTGTAATATGTTACAGTGGGAGAAGAGAGAGTGAATGGCCCGGCCATGCAGAGAGAGCCGATCAGGAGAGAGCCAAAAATGGGGAGGGGGGGCCGGGGGAGGCTGTAGAGGGAGGGATAATAAAGCCATGCAGTACTAGCATACAAAATATACAAGACAGTATCATTTCACAACCTTAAACAAATTAATCACAACTAACGAAATTAAAACTAAAATGAACAATACAGTGGAAAAACAAAACAATATAAAGAAGCAATAAACAATATGACGAGGGTCTGGGACCTTCTGAGAATCAATCCACTAGAAAAATGAGATCATTGGTTACAAAGTAAAGCAAAAACACAACACATTATTTAAATATTCTGTCTGATACACATTTATTTTTCAAGTCACAGTGCTATGAGGTCTTGAAAATAATTTAGTGTACTGCATATTTGTGATGAGATAACATATGTTGCTTCAAGTTGAACTTGTGTGTACACTTCTTGTTGCACACAGGACACATGAACTTCGGTTCAACACCACACTCAAACTTCTGATGGCGGTAAAGAGACCGTCTAACACCATAGCCCTTTCCGCAACGATCACAAGTGTGCACCAAACCTCCATTAGTGCTATTAGCTGATTGCATCAATGACACGCTAACAGTTCCCCCATCACTGTTGTCACTTGTAAGGCTGTTATTGTTGTGCTGGTTGTCAGTGCTGTTCCTGGTGCTGTTGCTATAGATGTTACTATGGAATGAGCTGTTTAGGCTTAGGATGGGCTTTGTATCGATGTGCCGAAAAGGACTATGAGAGGCTAGGTTAAATGGTAGAATGCTGTGATGTTCAGGTTTCGGTGTGTCGGCTAATGCTCGATGGGTCAGAGCTCGTGTCAGCAACTCCAGGCGGCTTACTGGTTGAGAGTGACCCAGTCCCATTCCTCTCAACCCAGACAGGTATATAAGGTCAGGTGGAGGATTGGGATTTGGAGAAGGAGGTGATACTAAATAATGGGCAGGGGATGAGGACAAGGATGATGGGGATGGGGAAGGAGGAACTAAGTGGGACATAGGATCATAGGAGCGTCCAGGGGATGCAGCACAGGAGGATACTTGGGGAGTATGATGGCCTGAAACACATGAGACAATGTGTCAGCAATGGCCTTACCACAACAAAAAATACCATCACCCACTGTTCCCTATTTTCAAAGATGCATTTCTCAACTACTGGAGAAGCACCAAGAAGGAAAGTCAGTTCCAAACATGACTACCAAAGAAGGTATTACACTGCAGTACCCGAGATCATGACATGCTTTTATTATAAAAAGAAATGTAAATAAATACTACTATATCTAAGAGACGAAATGACATGCTAATAAAAAGATTTCTTAAGAGAATGGAAATTTTGTAACATGCTTCTTATGCACTGTAAGTTAATGATCAGATACCTTATATGCATATTAATTTAACTGCTACTATTGCATACTTTATAGAAGTAAATGATATACAGGATATAAAAGTAAATACCCGATAACTACAGTACTTGAAACACATCTGCTGTACCAACAAATAAAAGTCATGCTAATGAATTATACAAAAGAGTAACATGCTAAAAAAAAGCAGGAACATCTTACTTAGAGATGAAAAAGATATATTCTTAAGTTAATGCTTCACTAATAACCTGCAAAAGTAGAGTGAACTTGAAACAATATTTCAGCTTGCTTTAGACCATCATCAAGTTCATCCTTGATAATGGTAGAGGAATGACTGAAATATCTTAAAATTTCCTCTCCAAATTGTTGGATACTAGAGAGCCATTGTAGCCACATTGTTGTGACTTATTTCAAAGCCAACTGTTTTAAGCTATATATAACAAAAAAAAACTACTGAGATATGAAGATCAAACTACGGTATTAGAAAGCAAATTTTGCCTGAACAAATGTACAAAAGCTGTTGAAAATATGGTGGGTAAATGAAAATATCACAAAAAAAAAAGCAGGCCAGGATTATTTGGAGTGGGTAAGGTACAGAACAGGACAGGGTGTTGACCCTCTCTTCTCTTCACAGGAAAGAAAATTGAAAGCTATTTTTTCTTTACATTCCAGTTCATTATTGTACAGTATATTTTCATTAGTCTTGTCTGCAGTTTATTGCATGTGGAGTTTTTTATGTATTTAGTGCAAGTAGAGTTTTTTGATGTATTTAACTCTTTTTATAACCTCATATTTCAATCGATGGGGTATAAAAAATTCTAACAGTAAACTCAATACAATAGTTGTATACCAACAATCAATTTTATACCTAAAAGGAAGTCAGTAGTGTGATTACCAATGAATATTTTCTAGTACCTGCTTGCATTTGTGACACTTTTTTTATACTTTATCTGAGCCTTACACAAATGAAAGCATAAACACTATTAAGTTTTGTTGGTAAGCAGTAAATTAATTCAATGATAAAAGTTACATATGTGCTGTGGGGGCTCTGAAGATACACTTGGAAGACAACCAACACATAATCACACAACACTCACCTCTAAACACCCCAGGAAAGAATTACCTTGCCCTTTTCCATTTAGTTCTTAAATTTTAAAATTTGCCACTGAAGCGGCTAGCTTACTGTGCACCTATATCCATCCTGTGGACAGTAGTGCAAGAGCATGCGAATACACAAGTTCTCCTTTTGATTCCGTTTCCTTGTCATTTTCCTTTCTACTGCCAGAGCCATCTAGTTACAGACGGCCAGATGAAATTACCAGCGCAGCTGCTAAACCTTCCCACTTGCTCCTTACAACTGATATCTTGCTCTGTGGAATCCTGGAAAGTCCAGGGGTGTCTTAGATCATCTTGCTCATCAGGGATATTTGTCGATGATAGCCTAGCAATAGTTTTACTTGGTTCACCAGCTCAATGTGACCACTGATCAACCTGTTACTCATGATCCTCTGCAGGCAAGAATAATAAGTTGGAAGAGTCATATGAGTGCCTTGTGTTGGAAGAATCCTTTGTGACTGAGCATGAGTTCTCCAGGGACAGCCTTTATGTCATACATATGAAATGACCTCCTATTGGAGTTTTAGCTCTTGCCAAGACGGAACAGGCTCTGTCTACTTCAGTCAATAAGTGGTTCCAAGTCCATTCAACATTCAGTAGTCAAGGGGAAGTTGAAGTGATGCCTACCAATGGTGCCGTATCAGCCAGATTGTGTTGACTACATATGTCTGTAGGCTGCTGGCAGTAACATGCTGGTTGGCAAGGCATTCAACAAGTCTGGCCTTAGTACAATCTTCTAGAGCAGAGCTCTCAAAGCCAGTCACAGGTATGTAATAGAGGATCTAACAGGTCCTGTAGATCTGTCAAGCTCCTGGCTCCCTCCAGGCCTCTCGTTAACTATGGATTAAGTAGCTGACAGCTCAAGAGCTGAAGAAGTGGCTAGTAACTTTGGTAGACTGGGTTCCACTTAAGGTTAATCTGGAAGGATGCAGTTGACCAGTAAGTTGACTTTCATCAGGTACTATACACTCCTGACTCCTTTAGTTGCTTGGATCTTCCTAGGAGATTAACAAGGCTCCTTGAGGTAAAAATAATATAAACACACTAAGTGCTAAACCTGACCTGAGGTAAGTCTGCCTGTTGCTGGTCCTGGCTATGATTACCAAAATTTGGTGGGCCACTCATTATGGCTAATTTTTTTATTTTTTGGAGGGGGGGGGAGACTTCATGAGGGTTCCTCTGATCACAAGTGATCAATCCAGTGGCACACATTGGGCTCCAGTGAGGTTCATGCTTACCCTTAGGGTTCCAGCAAGAGAGAACTACAAACTAAGATTTGGACCTTGGATGCATTATCCTAGAGTTTACAAACGTCCATGTCAGATCAATATCTAGATCCACTCACCGATAGTTCTTCACTTAATGCTTGGGGGATAGGCAAGGAAGAGTTGTGCTGAGAATTATGTATGTTGCTTGATTCCATGAATGGAGATATATGTACTATTCAGGATTTTTCTTGCTAGCAGTGGCTAGCTTCAGATGTATCCTACTTCTGGATGTGGGGGTTTCCTCAGGGTATGCAATGAAAGATGCTCTGGAATCACATCCAGTGTGACACCTACCAACAGCTTGATTTGAAAGTGTACAGTCTCTGGCTTGAGTCTGCTCTCTGAGATGTGACTCCTGAATTCCTGCCTCCACCTTCATTTAGGGTTTCACTGGGTTCATAGTGAGTCATCCGAGTTCCAACACTCACTAAGGTCATAGTGGGTCATCAGAGTCCCAACACAAAGCACATAAGTGGTTTTCAAGAATGAAAAGTTCATTTGTGCAAGGGAGTGATGGTCTAGGAAGGTACTCATATCCCCATGTCAGTTATTCTGCATAGGCCAGTCTATGAAAGTAGAAAAACTCTCGAAAGTAGTCACAAATATATCATAAGTAACGTGTGGTTCAAGCAGCAGGCTGTCAATAAATGGTTCTGGTTATACAAAATAGGAAATGCCAAGAGATATGGAAATGAGATAATGAAAAATGGCAGACAACTCTCAGTGGGGTTTTTGAAGAGGTTAATGGTGGTATTATAATGTGCTAGTTGTTTTCTTATGTGGTTATCAGTACCTAACACAAGTGTTCTTCATTTTTAAAATTATGCAACTGCTGTATACAAAACATGGTAGTCTTGATAAAAATATTTTTAATTTTTTCAAGAGTATTTACTAGTTAGTGTATATACAAGAACAAGCAGTCTCAAATGAGTTTATGATAATCCACTTTAATAAATATCCATTTTTTCCAAGAATACGTATGTATTATCAGTGATATTAGTCAAGAACAGTGGCAGACCTACATTTCTAGGGCCCCCTGAAACTTGAACTGTTATGGGGCCCCCTTTGCAACCCCTTCTCATACAGAAGACCCAAGAATTTTAAGCAATGTGGAGTAAAGTGACTTCTGGGGCCCCTCTGGATGAGGGGTCCTGAAGCATAAGCTTCATAAGTTTCATAGTAGATTTGCCCCTGGTCAAGAGTCACCAGTGTAGTATATAATGCCTGAAATACACCATTCTAGTGGCTTCTTTAGTGCCTAACAATATTTTATTACATGCAAACCACATTTTGTATACTGTTAGGTAAAAGGACATAAGTGCAACTAATGTGACATTTTATTGTGGCAACGTTTTGCTCTCCAGGAGCTTTATCAAGCTGTTATGCCTTGATAAACCTCCTGGAGAGTGAAATGTTAAACCATACCCCCGGCCGGGATTGAACCCGCGGTCATAGAGTCTCAAAACTCCAGCCCGTCGCGTTACTTGCATTTGTGGTCACAGAGGTGCCTGTGCTAACTTTCCTATGGTGTAGAAATATACCTAGTTGGATGAATCTTATTGTGGCTAGCTGGTCTAGTGGCTAACGCGACGGGCTGGAGTTTTGAGACTATGACCGCGGGTTCAATCCCGGCCGGGGGTATGGTTTATTTGCAATCGTGTCATTACGATTTCTTGAGTCGAGTGAAATGTTGCTACAATAAAATGTTACATTAGGTGCACTTGTGTCCTTTTACCTAACATATTGTCAGTAATTCTACCAACATTAATACATTTTGTATACCACACAAAGAAATATGGTTTTTGTTTGTTTGTTTTGTACTGCTAATATTTTAATATCTGTTCAATGTTAACCAGTCATCTTCGTAAATATATATAAATCTGCCAATGGAAATTATACACAAACCTCACTAAAAAATATCAAGCTTAGAAAGTTTTAGGGCCTACTGTGTACTAATTTGTGTATTAGGTCAAATAGCTACAAGTACTGTTCTATACTGCATGCTACCTTATAAGTGTAACCTGTGTGACTCATAAATAGCCCAAGTTGGACTGAAACTCTGTCATAAGTTCCTCTCTCCTACATGCGGGTTATGAGTGTATAAAAACTGAGAAACCACTTGTAGGCAAAATTATTAGTACCACATTATGTCTGTCCCTCTTTGTATGCTGAAGTATTGTTTGTGGCTTTTAACAGCATGCTTACTGAGCTCATTCAGGATACAATCACTTAATCTCAATATATATTAATTTTCAGCGCTGACTGCATAGTGGGTGTACAGCCTCTCCTCACTTTTCCACGTACTCATTTACCAACAACTCGGACTTACAATGGGCTCTCTGACCAGTATGCATACTAAATAATGTACATTAAACAGTTATTTAACACAGATTTATTTGAATATAATGGTGTGAATATAATGCAGAGAATTCGTAGTTTGGAAGTTAGGAGGAGGTGCGGGATTACCAAAACTGTTGTCCAGAGGGCTGAGGAAGGGTTGTTGAGGTGGTTCGGACATGTAGAGAGAATGGAGCGAAACAGAATGACTTCAAGAGTGTATCAGTCTGTAGTGGAAGGAAGGCGGGGTAGGGGTCGGCCTAGGAAGGGTTGGAGGGAGGGGGTAAAGGAGGTTTTGTGTGCGAGGGGCTTGGACTTCCAGCAGGCATGCGTGAGCGTGTTTGATAGGAGTGAATGGAGACAAATGGTTTTTAATACTTGACGTGCTGTTGGAGTGTGAGCAAAGTAACATTTATGAAGGGATTCAGGGAAACCGGCAGGCCGGACTTGAGTCCTGGAGATGGGAAGTACAGTGCCTGCACTCTGAAGGAGGGGTGTTAATGTTGCAGTTTAAAAACTGTAGTGTAAAGCACCCTTCTGGCAAGACAGTGATGGAGTGAATGATGGTGAAAGTTTTTCTTTTTCGGGCCACCCTGCCTTGGTGGGAATCGGCCGGTGTGATAATAAAAAAAATAAAAAAAAAATTATTTGGAACGTTCTGGTTATAGCACTATTGTAGAATTGCGGCACAATTTTATACAACACTTTGTAAAATTAACTTAACACAGTTCAGTTTGTGGGAGGGGAAAAAATTTGGAGTGTCACCTGCGGGATACTTCTGGCTGTGGGTTAGACCACCGAGTCAACGAGAGAGACCTACCACCATCCCCCCCCCTCCGCCACCCCCACCACCCTGTGCCACCCTCCACCACTCCCACCACCCTTATCCCAGTCTTTGGTTCATACGCGTGTAGAACCATCCTCTGCTAGGAGCTAGCTGTGTTTTTGTTTGTGGATTGAGTTTAGATCTTTTAATTGTCATCTTAAATCAACCAAGCAATCATCGCATCCAGTAGGCATACAAGTGTTGCTGAAAGTGGCAAGAAAAGGTTTAAGTCTAGAAGTTACGAAGAAAACTGAGATATTAGACAAGCTTAAGAGTGGCTCAAATGTGGTGCATATAGTGAGGGCCTATGGCCTTAATGAAGCATCAGTTCGTACAATTAAAAAGAATGAGGTGAATATATGAGCCTGTGTAATGAATGACCCAAGATGTCATCTCATGAAAAGAATGACACATAGATCACAAGTAAAACTGAAAACTTGTTGCTCGAGTGGATCGAACAAATGACAAAGAAAGTGCATCGCTTAATTTCATCTTAATTAGAGAAACGGCCTTACAGTTGTTTAAAGCAGTGTGTGATAAGGAAGGCCTGAAAAAGAGTGTGTTTAACACAGGATGGTTCCACAACTTAAAGCTGCATAATAAGTTACATAATGTTAAGTTTTCTGGTGAAAGTGCTTCAGCTGATCATACAGCAGCAAGTAATTTCCCTGATGAATTGCAGGAAATTATTTCCGAAGGTGGCTATGAGCCACGTCAAGTGTTTAATGGTGGCAAGACAAATGATTTTTGGAAGAAAATGCCGACACTAACTTATATCAGTCAGCAAAAGTGTACCGGGCTTCAAGACAGCAAAGGATCACTTCACCTTGCTCTTTTTTTTTTTTAGATTTTGCCACCGAAGTGGCTAGTTTATTGTGCACCCCATATCCATCCTGTGAACGGTAGCGCGGGAACATATGGATACACAAAAGGCCTAGGAACTAGGCCCCAAAGGGTTAACAGGAATACATATGGATTTATATCTACATATCTATAGTTCACTTATCTGTTACAAGCAAATTTAGGAAATTTGCTTAGTATATCTGGTATCTTATTTTCATTAATAAGATATCTTGATATGTCACATAGGTTATTATACTGTCTGTCTCTGTATTCCTCAATAAGTGGACAATTAAGCACATAGTCTTCAAGAGAGTGACCATATGCCTGATCACATAATTTACATTTAGTTTGATCATCATCTGTGTGTCTCCCAAACTGCCAGAAGTACTTGTAACCAAGCCTAAGCATGGCCACTACAACATCAGTCAGTCTGTTCACATTGCAAGTTGCTCCATAAACATACTTATCTACGTTCATGTTATCATAGTGGGTTATAGATCTACTCAGGCTTCTAACTGCATTCCTATAACAATCATTTTCATTATTTACTTCTCTCCTAATATTATTCCTAATGCTAGACACAGTTATACCAAAGTTATATTCTACATTCTCCTTCTGGGTACTCTTCTTAGCTAACATATCAACTTTATCATGAAGGAGTAATCCAATGTGTGATGGGATCCATAGCAATTGTACATTAATTCCTTTGTTCCTAATTTTTGAGTATCTATACCTGGCTTCTCCAATGAGCATGTTGTTGGAGTCATTATATGAGTCAAGAGCCTTCAATGATGACATAGAATCAGTAATGATGATAGAGTCAAGCTCAGTGTCATAGGTTAGCTTTAGCGCCATTAGGATTGCAAACAATTCAGTTTGCAGTGTAGACGCCCAGTTGTTAATTCTTATGCCTAACTCAACAAATTTATTATCGTTCTTAACAAGGGAGGTGGCAACAAGAGCAGATGCAGCCCTGCCAGAAGACTCCTGTTTAGATCCATCAGTGTATATAACTTGTGATAACTTATTGCATCAGGTGATTTCAAGTGTAAGCCCATGGTTATTTACTGCTCTAAGAATCTTTGTACTATGAAAGGTTGTGCAAGACAGGTATACAATACCGACAAGATGAAAGATTAAGACACTTGTGCAACATCTGGTTATCTTTATTGTAGACGTTTCGCCAGCCAGTGGCTTTATCAATACAGATTCTTGGACATAATTAGAAAACAGAAGAACTATATACAGAAGATGAGGCAATCAGTCCCTCAGCCTAGGAGGAGGTGTTTACAGCACCGTGGTTGTAGAGATTCTGAAGCACAGGTAAGGAGATTGGCGCTTATATAGGCGTCAGAGAAGAGGGACGTGTAGCAGACGAGGGCATAGTCACTGGTAGGCGGGATTCCCCAGTGGAAGTAGGTCCTTCCCAAATAGATGGGCTAGTTGTAGAAGTTGTGAAGAAGGTCATGTAAATGTCCTCTGAACCAAGATACCATGATGTTGCAGTGCCTGACAAGTTGTGCAGACAGGTATACAATACCTATATAAGCGCCAATCTCCTTACCTGTGCTTCAGAATCTCTACAACCACGGTGCTGTAAACACCTCCTCCTAGGCTGAGGGACTGATTACCTCATCTTCTGTAAATAGTTCTTCTGTTTTCTAATTATGTCCAAGAATCTGTATTGATAAAGCCACTGGCTGGCGAAACGTCTACAATAAAGATAACCAGATGTTGCACAAGTGTCTTAATTTTTCACTATGAAAGGTGTAGATAACAACACCTTACCAGTAATTTGGAGGTCAAACCAATCAGTAAGCATAGATTACAGAGGAAATATTTATTGACTGGTTTAACCCCTTAACTGTCACAACCCCCAATCCTGAGGTGTCTCCTGGTGTCGCAAAATTTAAAAAAAAAAATTTCTTATGAAATGATAGAGAATCTTTTCCCGATTGTAATGACACCAAAAAAAAAAATGAAATTTGATGGAAAACTGATGGAATCACACTCTCGCGAAGTTAGCGACCTCAGCGATATTTACAAATCGGCGATTTTGCCCACTTTGAGCCCTATTTTCGGCTAATTCCATTGTTCAGTCGGCCAAACTCATAGCTATTTCTGTCGACTGAGTACAAGAAACTGCCCATTTACCGATTTCAACTACCCAATAATGTGGTCAGAAATTTGCAATTCGGCCAATTTCACGAAAATTAAAAAATATGACAATTTTAAAGTAAGGTCCAGAATGAACAATGCAGACATTCCTGGCTCTAAAATAACATTTTCTTTGTTCGTCAGTCACGTCTCCAGGCCCCTCTGATATTACTCTTGCTTTCTATTATGAATTTTTATTCAAATAAAAAATAGAAAATTTACTGTTATGCAGACTACTGCAATACTGTAATAATTGTACAAATAATGTCAACCCATTCATGACTGCATATTAGAATGGCTAGTTGGACAATGACATTATTGGACAATGACATCATTTGTTCACTTTTGAACATCGGCAAAAATCAAACATTTCCCCTACTTTGAGCTCCATTTCCAGGTTCTTTTTATAGTAAAACAATCAAAATCACCTATTTCTATAACATGTTTTCCATTCTATCAAATGAGACCATGAAAACAAGAAAACAACCATAAATACTATACGAAAATAGACCACAAAGTCGGCATTTTAATTAAAAAAAAAAAAACGGTCAGTTTTTTTTTTTCTCATTATGCACTGCATGCTCCAGGATTTTTTTTATATGGTGCACACTGACCACACAGACCCATTCTCTCACATGTCGGCCTACCAGCTTTCTCCTGCTTGATTTGAAGCCGCTAGAATTTATGAGTGTATATACGTCAAACACAGTACCTCGTAAGATGTATATATACGACCAAAACAGTCAAAGGGTTAAGCATCACTTTATTCCTGAAGTCAGGTTTTACCTGCATAGTAAGAACTTTGCATTCAAGGCTCTCTTCATTCTTGATAATTCCCGTACTCATCCACAAGCTTTGCTGGATGTGACCCCACGTGTAAAAGTTGTATTTTTACCTCCAAATACAACATCACTAATACAACCACTGGTTCGGGGAATTAAGTTATTCAAGTGGAACTACACAAAAAAAGTTATGAAAAGTTGCAGACTTTTTCACTGAAGACGACCCTGACAAATCTAGAAGAAGTGCTCTGAAACAGGGTCTAGACCAGCTGATGATGCCTTACCATCAGCTGTATAATGTACTGCAGGGTTACAGAATTTATGCACACTCCAATACCACCATTGACTTTAGCACCAGAACCTCTACCATCCACTTCTGCTGACAACCAACAACCATCCACTTTAGCCCAGTAGGGCCACACTATGCACATCCATTCTCTTCACAATCATCCACAAACACCATTACCCACAATTTAGGATAAGAAACACTATTATTTCTAATGCATTTGTAGTCTTAAGCAGTAATATATCATGACAATGAACTACAATTACATATTCACTTTTATTTTTGTAAGATCTGTTGGCCTAAAAAAAAGTTGTTTGGCTTTTTGGGGGCTCCCAGGAACGTAACCCTATTTTTCCCACAAGTTCTTCAGTTTATCTAACACGGTTTTACCTAACAACGCTTTTCAGGAACGTAACTATCGTGTTAAATAACAGTCTATTGTATATCAGAGCTGATTTCCTCTATTCTGTTTAATACAATATACAGTATAGTACTGTATAAACATTTAAAAATATACCAGAAATGTTGTAAATGGTGCAAAGGTGACATTAGAACAATATCAAAGATGGTCGACACAAACCCACTATCATTATAGTATGTTCCTCACTTAACGACAAATTTGTTTACTGACGTGGTCTTAGGAACGGAACTCCAGTGTTAAGTGAGGAGAGGCTGTATACTATTACGTACCAGTAAAGGTGCTCCTTGACTTACAATGGTTCGACTTATGGTGCAAAAGCAATTACTTTGGAGATGTAACTCAAGATAATTACCCAGCATGAAGGCAGCAAGTCCGTAACTTGTATTCACTTATTTAATTTTCAATAATGGTATGTACATATTTGGTTACAATAATTATTTATTTACTTATCAGTGACAGTGTAGTAGTTTATTTTGTATTAGATTTAAGATGGGTCTGTCAGAACATAACCCCATCATAAGTTGAGGATCACATATGCAGTGGAACCTCAGTACATGTACTACTCAAACAGCTCCCTACTCGAACAATTCAGTATTCAAACACTTTGTTTGGTAAAAAAAATTCCTTGGTAGTCAACAGTTTGCTCAGCACTCAACCAAACAAATATGACCTGCCAGAACTTCCCTGTAAACTATTTCATGTTTCTTCACATTTTTTGCTGCTTTTTTATATTATTTGTATAAATAAGTCACAATGGGGCCTATGAAGATTAGTAATAATAGCCAACAAAAACGAAAATTGGCTGGGAAAAATTCATTCGGTACTCAAACAGCCTTCTGGAACAAATTAAGTTTGAGTACCAAGGTTCCACTGTATGTGGAATTTCCAAAAGAAACATGATCTTGCATAAAGAGAATCAGCATAGAATGAGACTATCCGAATTCTCACGGAGAAGCACTAAGGCCACATGGATCTTACAGTAGCTGGGGAATGGTAGGCAATCTTGGTTTCAGTCAGGAAAAAGGAGGATAACTCCCAGTCCTTGAATCAAGACCCATTCACTGATATCAGAGGCACCCCCACCTTGAAGAAACAGCAAAATTTAAAACAAAATATATCTATATACAGTGGACCCTCGACCAACGATGGCATCGTCTAATGTTAAATCCGACTAGCGATACATTTTAATGCAAAAATTTTGCCTTGACTAGCGCAAAAAAACTCGACCAACACAATTCTTTCCGTCTGAGATGCGTCCACTTGTGGCCAATGTTTACAAGCCAGCCAGCCACCTCGGTCCCATCCAAACATACAATCGGAACATTTCATATTATCACAGCATTTTTAGTGATTGCACCTGCAAAATAAGTCACCATGGGGCCCAAGAAAGCTTCTAGTGCCAACCCTACAGCAAAAAGGGTGAGAATTACTATGGATATGAAGAAAGAGATCATTGCTAAGTATGAAAGTGGAGCGTGTGTCTCCGAGCTGGCCAGGTTGTACACAAAACCCCAATCAACCATCGCCACAATAGTAGCAATCAAGGAAGCTGTTCTTGCCAAAGGTGCAACTATGTTTTTGAAACTGAGATCGCAAGTGATAGAAGATGTTGAGAGACTGTTATTGGTGTGGATAAACGAAAAACAGATAGCAGGAGATAGCATCTCTCAAGCGATCATATGTGAAAAGGCTAGGAAGTTGCATGAGGATTTAATTAGAAAAATGCCTGCAACTAGTGGTGATGTGAGTGAATTTAAGGCCAGAAAAGGTTGGATTGAGAGATTTAAGAATCGTAGTGGCATACATAGTGTGATAAGGCATGGTGAGGCTGCCAGTTTGGACCAAAAAGCAGCTGAAAAATTATTATTTATTATTTTATTATCACACTGGCCGATTCCCACCAAGGCAGGGTGGCCCGAAAAAGAAAAACTTTCACCGTCATTCACTCCATCACTGTCTTGCCAGAAGGGTGCTTTACACTACAGTTTTTAAACTGCAACATTAACACCCCTCCTTCAGAGTGCAGGCACTGTACTTCCCATCTCCAGGACTCAAGTCCGGCCTGCCGGTTTCCCTGAACCCCTTCATAAATGTTACTTTGCTCACACTCCAACAGCACGTCAAGTATTAAAAACCATTTGTCTCCATTCACTCCTATCAAACACGCTCACATATGCCTGCTGGAAGTCCAAGCCCCTCGCACACAAAACCTCCTTTACCCCCTCCCTCCAACCTTTCTTAGGCCGACCCCTACCCCGCCTTCCTTCCACTACAGACTGATACACTCTTGAAGTCATTCTGTTTCGCTCCATTCTCTCTACATGTCCGAACCACCTCAACAACCCTTCCTCAGCCCTCTGAAAAATATGTGCAGGAATTCAAGGTGTACATAGACAGTGAAGAATTGAAACCTGAACAAGTGTTTAATTGTGACACTGACAATGTTGTGAAACACTTTAGGAATGTCATAAAGGAACGGGAGGTACAGGCCTCTAGGACAGATATGTTGTGCGACAGAGGTCCAGTGACTCTCAAGCTGGTCCTAGTGGCATTAAAAGAAGAAGGGAAGTAACCCCAGAAAAGGACTTGAGGTGTCAAGTCCTAATGGAAGGGGATTCCCCTTCTAAACACTAACACCATCCACAGTCTCCCCTCCTCCCATCCCATCAATCATCACCAGATCTTCAATAAAGGTAAGTGTCATGTAATTGTACATGTCTTCTTCAGTTTGTGTGTATTAAAATTAATATTTCATGTGGTAAAAAAATTTTTTGTCAATACTTTTGGGTGTCTTGCACGGATTAATTTGATTTCCATTATTTCTTATGGGGAAAATTAACTCTACTAACAATAATTTCGATTAACGATGAGCTCTCAGGAACGGATTAATATCGTTGGTCGAGGTTCCACTGTATTTTATCCTCTGTCAGGGCACTATTGTTTGGAGAGGATACAGGCTATTGTTTTGGAGAGGATACAGGCTATTGTTTTGGAGAGGATACAGGCTATTGTTTTGGAGAGGATACAGGCTATTATTTTGGAGAGGATACAGGCTATCGTCTGGAGAGGATACAGGCTATCGTCTGGAGAGGATACAGGCTATCGTCTGGAGAGGATACAGGCTATCGTCTGGAGAGGATACAGGCTATCGTCTGGAGAGGATACAGGCTATCGTCTGGAGAGGATACAGGCTATCGTCTGGAGAGGATACAGGCTATCGTCTGGAGAGGATACAGGCTATCGTCTGGAGAGGATACAGGCTATCGTCTGGAGAGGATACAGGCTATCGTCTGGAGAGGATACAGGCTATCGTCTGGAGAGGATACAGGCTATCGTCTGGAGAGGATACAGGCTTTCGTCTGGAGAGGATACAGGCTTTCGTCTGGAGAGGATACAGGCTTTCGTCTGGAGAGGATACAGGCTTTTGTCTGGAGAGGATACAGGCTTTCGTCTGGAGAGGATACAGGCTTTCGTCTGGAGAGGATACAGGCTTTCGTCTGGAGAGGATACAGGCTTTCGTCTGGAGAGGATACAGGCTTTCGTCTGGAGAGGATACAGGCTTTCATCTGGAGAGGATACAGGCTTTCGTCTGGAGAGGATACAGGCTTTTGTCTGGAGAGGATACAGGCTTTCGTCTGGAGAGGATACAGGCTTTCGTCTGGAGAGGATACAGGCTATCGTCTGGAGAGGATACAGGCTATCATCTGGAGAGGATACAGGCTATCGTTTGAAGAGGATACAGGCTATTGTTTGGAGAGGACACGTGTGTTTCATTTTTCCATGCAAGTGATTTCTCACTTTCCGGTGATCAGTGTTAATGACAGCTTAATCTAAGCATCATCATATTCTACATAATGTAGTGTGAAAATAATAAAGAAATACAGGTATCTGACACCAGTTCATTGCTACACACTTATAAGGTAGTGTACAGTACTGTACATACTTGAATATATTACAACTTGAGGAGTGTACTGTATGGGAGCCAATTAACCGGCCTCATGGGTAGTACTGCTATCATAACTCTACCGAGCATAAAATATCCTCAACAATTGTGTATTTTCCGGCATGTATGGTGCGCCGTTTCCCCCCCCCCCCCCAAAAAAAAAAAAATCCTGGAAAAGTCACCCTGCGTCTTATGTGCTGTAATCCCTCACAACCTTTAAAATGTTGAATGTGTTCACATTATGTTAATATGCTATGTCTAGTTTTAAGTAGTATGTAAGCATTAGTACATTATATCAGTCTGTCCAAAATGCTCAGGCATGTTAGTGGTTTTCTTTGTACTTAAAAATATTTTATAGCATATAAATCACACATTTTAATTTAAGGTCAGGGTCAAGGGTAGGCTTTGGGTTATGCTTTAGTGTAAACTAAGAGAGTAATTAGCCCTTGAATATGATTACTGATTTACCCTTATGATACTTCTGTCGTGCACTTTATATGCTGGAAAATACAGTAATAAAGCTTCTTTACTTGGTATTTTTTGTAAATATGAATAAAAAGACACATCTGAAGTTGAATAGTGCATGGGAAAAGCCTCTGTAGAATGCACTATTCAATTTTGCAAGTGCTTTTGTAACTGAACTTACAAAAAACTATATAGAGCTTTATAAGGAGCAGTATTTATTAATTTTCTTTGAGGATAGGAGGTTCAGTAGGTCCATGGGGAGGAGGGGATGGGTGGGGGTTGGACAGATGGGATGGTGGTGTAGGAGTTGAGGGAGGACGATGGTGTGGTAAGGGGTGAGGGTGGAATAGGGTGGTTCTGGGAAGAATGGGGTGGTTTTGAAGTTGAGGGTGGAATAGAATGGTTTTGGAGTTGAGGGTTAAATAAGGAGGTTTTTGGAGTTGAGGGAAGAATGGAGTGATTTTGTTGAGGGGTCAGGACTGGAGTGACATACAATACCTCCGTCCTCCTCCTCCTCTTCCTCCTATCACACACACAGTCATGTCAGCTTGGTCTTGTTTCTATCTTCCAACATTGAAAATTTATTGCTAGTCTTTACAAAAATTCAAGATGAAATAGCATCTAATCTAAATTCTCGTCTCTGAACGCCATACTGCCAACACTACTGAATAACACAAGTTACATAACCTTTTTTATTGGTACATTTTACTTTCTTATTCCAATAAAGACTTGCTATGTAACATGCATTTTCTTTTCATACTTATATTCTTGTGTTACAGCATACAATGTACTTTTATATATATTACAAAAATTAGTAGTTTAACAGTAGTATGATAATAACTATTATGTACTCGTCCTGCAGATGTAATCACAAGATTACAGAGGCACATAATTACAAAACCTGAAATAGACTTATGACTTTACAAGTATGTCCAAAAGAGTAGATTTCCCACTTTTTAAGACGAGCTGTACAACATGCATCTTAAGACATGTTACAAGCATCACAAAATATATTTAAAAGTTTTATAAATGTAATTGAACTTTTACACATTAACTCCAGCAAAGAGGATAAAAAAACATATGTTTATAAGAAACTTTTAATAATGTACAACATAATATCAACAACTTAATGAATGTGAGTAACAAATGTTATGAAAAATGTAGGAAACGGTTAATACCTCTTCAGAGTTCAAAATGCAATGTGAATATTTACAGTGTTATGCAATCTGCAATGCTGAAAGTTTAACTATGGTTTCCATAGTAGTTTGGCAGTGCAATGATGATATACCACATATAAAGGGTTAACATCTGTATTCACACTTAACCCATAAATTGGAAATAATTTGTTCCAGCCATGGTATTGTGACTTTGTTCATTTGTATTCACTGCTACATGACATCCTCCAGGTAAAATGTTCAATTAGTAACGATGTATGTACTTCCACAAACTCAAGTTAAGTCATAATGAACAACTATCAATGAATAAAAAGAAAAGTGGACAGGGACGCAAAATGTAGTCGTGCCCATGTTGAGCGGTGCAGCCCTGGGCCTGCTACTGCCAGAACCGAAGTTTAAGTCTCTAACATGACTCAAGAAATCGTAATGACACGATTGCAAACAAACCATACCACGGGCGGGAATAGAACCCGCGATCTGAGAGTCTCGAAACTCTAGACCGTTGGTCTGGAGTTTTGAGACTCTCAGATCGCGGGTTCTATTCCCGCCTGTGGTATGTTTTTTTTTTTTTTAAGTCTCTAGCCATACTTGTGTCTTGTGTTTATCCATGATATTCCCCCAATAACATAAGATTCCAGGTAATATAAAAATTCTTTTGGTAGGGGGAATAGTCATCATCTTAAAAAAATATTACAAATATATAGAAATATTGAAATACAACAGGATTAGTTTATACTGATTGTAAAAAAAAAAATGGCTATTATGACAATCTAAAGGCTGATACTAACAGGAGAAGAATTAAGTTAAAATACAGTAATAAAACAAGGCCTTATGAATTTACTGTTTTTTTATAACTCAAAATTGTCTTCATTTTCAATCACAGTTGTACAAGACATTTATATTTGTTAACAGTTCTGTGGATCATGGTTCCTGCTACCTGGTCTCAGACCAGGCCTCCTAAATTCAAAAGGAAATACATACAGTATTACAGGAGTAAGAACTACCATATTAAGAAACACAAATTTAATGATGTGTGTATACTAAATTTATACTAAAATTATACGAATTACCTGTTGTCTGGCTTGTTCGTGAGATAAATTTTATCAAATGCTAGAATTACCTAAACTGTTAATGCTACCAGGGAAAAAATATTACTATCTATATGTAAATTCTAATTTTTTGTATTGCTTAAAGTAATAGCTAAGGAGAAATTTAAAAAATTAGGCTTTGGTTAGTTATGAAAAATTAAGGTAGCTGAGTAAGAGTATCAGTAACAAAGGATTGAGCTTCCCATGACATACGGTTAAGCAAAAATGTTACAAGTTACACGTTACAAAGGTACATGTACCTGTAATGTTATGTTCTGTTGTAATGATAATTTATGTTAGCATGCCTTTGTAAACTATTTCATTAGTAATATGACCCTTCTGGGTCTAGCACTTAATTTTGATTGTAATAATAATCATTAATAATATAGAAGTTTTTATGTTATAGTGATTTGAAAATTACACGTAACATCCAATCTTTTGAATAATTCTTTGTCACATAATTCACTAAACTACATCCCTGCTGCCAAAACTGTCTAACCAACTGATTCCCCCTGAATCTTTTCATAAAATTACCATGCTTACACTCCAAAAGAGGGATAACTCTCAAAAACTACTTGTCTCCACTCACTTCAGTGGAACACACTCATGTGGCTCCTGGATGCTCAAGCCTCTACCTCTCTAAACCTCCTTTGCCTCCCTATCAACCACTCCTTCACCTCAACAACCCCTCCCACAGTCCTCATTCCTTTTTCCTTGTACAATATTCACACCAAATATTCATCTCAGATATTGTACCATATTTCCACATTCTCCAGTCTCCTCACTGCAACATCTACATTTCATGCCTCGTACCCATTTAAAAATATTAGTACCACAGACTGTGGTATGAAGTAATGTCCCTTTTGGCATCAATTGCTATATTACTCTCTTCTCCAAGCACCTCAACACCCCACCTGTTTTTTTTCCCGCCATCTATTAGTTGATTCCTCTCATCAGTCACATTTCCATCCACCAACACATCCACTCTCAGCCATCTAAATACATTTATGACTTTTATACGTTCACTCTCTCCCATCTGATATCCACCTTATGTGACTTATCAATACCATTTTAAAATTTCTCACTGTTTATATACTTGTGTCCTGGACTGTGTTTGTAGTAGAGCACTTGGCTCTCTTCACTTCTAGCATGCTGTTCCACTATCATTTATTACCTATATTCCTTCTTATTCTCATGACCATACTCTATGTTCACTTCTGACATCCTTCTTTTATGTGTCCTCCCAAAACACTAACATCAGCAAAGAGGAACTGACAACTTTCATTTCGTATCAGCTTCATTATCTTCCAAGTTACACCTCTTTCACACACAAGCATTAGCTTCTTTTATGACCCCATCTACAACACTTTCAATAACCAGTGGCATAACACATCCCCGTCTAAAGCCCTGTTTTAATGGAAAACAATCCCCATTGCTCCTACATACCCTCAACTGAATCTCACTCTTATAAAAACTTTACTGTTTTTGTAGCATAACACCTTTTCCATACACTTGCAACTGCTGCCACATCACTCCCTTTTCCAACCTAGCAGGTGCCTTTTTCAAGTCCATAAATGCAACATAAAAAACTTTTATCTAAGCAATTACTACTTAACTACCCACTTTAAAAAAATTCACTAACAAAATAATCCACACATCCACATCCTTTCATAAATCCACCTTGTTGCACCAAAATCTAACCTTATTTCTTCTAACTCATGATAATACCTTTTAATACACTAGTATATAGAAATATACCTAGTTGGATAAATCTCATTAGGCTGCGCATTTTAGAACTACCTTGACATGGGTCGAGTCTTGCTTGTTCCCAGAGTTGTTTACAATGGTGCCATTATGATTTCATGAATCTATGTCCCCCTCATTATGACAAGCAAATTAGTCTACCTGTATATTCTAATTTTACACACAAATCTTTATTAGCAGTGTCTGAACCATTATGATTTTTGCTATAGCTTTCTTATTTGGATATCTGCAAACTGGTTAGGTTTATACAAACTAGATGGAGTATGGCCATTTATATTTTATTCAAATTTTTCCTTCATTCATTATGTAAAATTAAACACTTCATCATCTAGAAAACCATCCATATCCTAATTATAGTCCTGACAAATACTTAAACCCTCTCTTGTTTTACTGATGCAGAGTATAAAATATATGCTCTCTCTTTTTTTATATATAGTACAGGCAGGCCCTGGTTATACAGCAGGTTAGGCTCCAGGCTACTGGTGTACAGGAGGGCCCCTCTTATACAGCAGGTTAGGTTCCAGGCTACTGGTGTACAGGAGGGCCCCTCTTATACAGCAGGTTAGGTTCCAGACTACTGGTGTACAGGAGGGTCCCTCTTATACAGCAGGTTAGGTTCCAGACTACTGGTGTACAGGAGGGTCCCTCTTATACAGCAGGTTAGGTTCCAGACTACTGGTGTACAGGAGGGCCCCTCTTATACAGCAGGTTAGGTTCCAGACTACTGGTGTAAAACGAAAATCACTGTAAAGTGAATTATAGCCTTTTTTTTCACTTTCAAATGTATGCAAAAGCCTGATAACATGTTTACACTATCACATATTTAGAGAGCAATAGGACAAGGCCTAAGAAATGCATATACAGTACATGCACTACTTAAATTAAAAATATTTTCATCCCTACTTTATAGTGAGTGGTGAACATATTTTAGGAGGTTTTAATAAATGAAGAATGGGTATAATTGAAAACTGCTGCATTAGTAAAATGCTTTAAAGTGAAGTGGGCCTGCCTGTATACAGTATGATGTACCATGACCAGTGTTCTTTTCACCTTCATAGAAGAATCCTGAGAAATTTTACCAGGATATAATCATGCTATTTACAAATGCTTTCAGACCCATTTCCACAGATTTTCTTCATACAGTACCAAATTTTGAGATGTTCTTGCAAAGTTTAATTTGCCAAGCTCCCACTGCGATCTTTGCCACCATCCCCACCCGGAGCTTTGCTGAGTCCCCACTGTGATCTTTGCTGAGCTATCCACTAGAATCTCTGATGATCTCTCCACCTGGAGCTATCCTGAGCTCCCACTGTGATCTTTGCTGAGCTATCCACTAGGATTTTTGCTGATCTCTCTGAACCCTCCACCATGATCTTTGCTAAGCTGTCCACAAGGATCTTTGCCAACCTCTCCACTGGGACCTTTATTAATCTCCCCTTTCTTCCCTCCAATTGTTAAGCTGACACTGAAATCTTTCCTTGAGACCATGTCCAGACTTTTCTTGAGCCCCCACTGAGCTCTTATCATAGCGCTTAAAAAAAAAAAATGCTAAAGTGTGCACTAGAATACCTATTAAAGTTCTATAAAAGCCACTCCTATTGTACCCCGGAAATACCGATGCTCCTTGCTTTACAACGGCTTGACTTACAATACTTACATTTAACAATGGTGTAAAATAAAATTATTTTACTGTACAGTGCTGTGCATTTATTGATAAGAAAAGGTTGCATTCATTTATTTACTTTTCAATACTGGAATTTCGTTAGTTACAGTAATTATTTGTTTATTTATTCAGTGACAGTAGTTATTTATTTACTTATTTATTTATCATATCATTTATATATGACTTACGATATTTTCAACTCACTACGGGTTCATCAGAACATAACCCCATCATAAGTCAAGGACCACCTGTATTCCTGAATTTTCAAAACTCACTATGTGCCTCATGATTTTTTGAATTTGTGAATTTATGTATCTGAGTTTTGTTTTATATCCCATTGCTTATTATCTGTGAACGACATTTGTGGATTTTCAAAATTTTCATTACAGCCTCTCCACACTTAGAGACGTACTAGTTTACCAATGACTCGAACTAACGATGGGTGCTCTAACCAGTGTGCATACGTAAATAATGCACATTAGAGCTGATTTTCTGTAATATTCTGTTTATTACAATATACAGTACACTACTGTATAAACATTTAAAAATATACCAGAAATGTTATAAATGGTGAAAGGTGGCATTAACCCTTTGACTGTCGCCAGCCTCTTTCTGAAACTGTCATTCTATGTCGCAAAATTTTTGGAAAAAAAAAAAAATATTTTTTCTTATGAAATAATAGACAATCTTTTCCCGATGGTAATGACACCAAAAGTACAAAATTGGGTTGAAAATTCACGGAATTACGCTCCCACAAAGTTAGCAGTCTCGGCGACATGTATGCATCGGCGATTTCGGCGAATTTGAGCCCTGTTTTGGGCCAATTCTCTTGTTCCAGTTGATCAAACTCATAGCTATTTCTTTAGAACTCCATTTTTTCTATCAAGTGAGTACAAGAAACTGCCCATTTACTGATTTGAACTACCCAATAAAGTGGTCAGAAATTGGCAATTTGGCCAATTTCACACAAATTAAAAAAGATGCGTATTTCAAAATAGGGTCCAGAATAAACAATGTAGACATTCTTGGCACTAAAATAACATATCCTCTGTTCATTAGTCACGTCTCTAGGCCCCTCTTATATTACTATTGCTTTCTATTTTGACTTTTTATTCATACAAAAAATACAAAATTTACTGCTATGCAGACTACTGCATTATTGTAAAAATTGTATAAATAATATCAGTGCACTAATGAAAGACTATTAGACTCCCCAGTTGACGTGTATATCAAGATCATCTCTATTTCTGCAATAAGTTTTCCATTTTATCACACGAGACCATGAAAATGAGAATACAACGATAAATACTATACGAAAATACACCTCAAAGTCGGCATTTTAATCCCCCCAAAAAAACGGTCAGTTTTTTTTTCTCATTATGCACTGTGTGCTGCAGGATTTTTTTTATGTGGTGCACACTGACCACATAGACCTATTCTCTCGCATGTGGGACTACCAGTTTACTCCTGCTTGATTTGAAGCTGCTAGAATTTACGCGTATAAATACGCCCGAAACAGTGGCACGAAAGATGTACAGTGGACCCCCAGCTAACGATATTAATCCGTTCCTGAAAGCTCATCATTAGCTGAATTAATTTTCCCCATAAGAAATAATGGAAATTAAATTAATCCGTGCAAGACACCCCAAAGTATGAAAAAAAAAAAAATTACCACACGAAATATTAATTTTAATACACACAAACTGACACTTACCTTTATTGAAGATCTGGTGATGATTGATGGGATGGGAGGAGGGGAGTGTGTGGAAGTTGTTAATGTTTAGAAGGGGAATTCCCTTCCATTAGGACTTGAGGTATCAAGTCCTTTTCTGGGGTTACTTCCCTTCTTCTTTTAATGCCACTAGGACCAGCTTGAGAGTCACTGAACCTCTGTTGCACAACAAATCTGTCTATAGAGGTCTGTACCTCCCATTCCTTTAAGATTTGCCTAAAATGGGCCACAACATTGTCATTGTAATAGTCACCAGCATGGCTTGCAATAGCTGTGTTAGGGTGATTTTCATCCATAAAGGTTTGCAGTTCAACCCACTTTGCACACATTTCCTTAATCTTTGAAGTAGGCACAATGGATTTCACAACTGGCATAGGCATCTCAGGGTTAGCCCCAAACCCTTCAAAATCTTTCTTAATTTCCATACTAATTCTCACCCTTTTTATCACAGGGTTGGCACTAGAAGCTTTCTTGGGGCCCATGGTGACTTATTTTACAGGTACAATCACTAAAAACGCTGCGATAATATGAAATGTTCTGATTGTATGTGTGGATACGACTGCACTGGTTGGCTTGTAAACACTGGCACCCATGGGACGACTGAGGCGCGCTCAGGCCACACGTGGACGCGTCTCGAACGAATCACATTGGGCGAGTTTTTTAGCGTTAGCTGAAGTAAAAATTTTGCGTTAAAATGTATCTTTAGTTAAATTTAACGTTAGCTGATGCCATCGTTAGCTGAGGGTCCACTGTATATACACGACCAAAACAGTCAAAGGGTTAAAACAATATCAAAGATGGTTGACACAAACCATTATAGTATGCGTCTCAGTGATGAATTCATTTACCGAAGAGGTCTTAGGAACAGAACTCAATCGTTAAGTGAGAAGAGGCTGTATTTACCAATCTAAATTAGTCACACCTACTAATTCATGGGGGGGGGGGTATTCCTAGGTCCCAAGAAAGTCAAAACTGGGGATAATACAAAATAAAAAAAAATTTCCTTTTGGATTTCGGTCTATTTTACATTTCAGAAACCATAGTCTCTCTGAAATTACACTATTGAGCAGAATACGAACAAAATCTTATGGTTAGTTTCAATTTAAGGTTACTGCTGAAAAAAATGGTGCCACCAGGAAACCTGTGGTTAAGCAATACTCTGAGAGTTGATCATCCATAGTAATGGATAACTGAAACCTGCAAATGAGGAAGCCTGAAAAATTATAGAGACAAGTGTACTGTGCTATATTTAATAATGTAGTTAGATGACCCATTTGTACTACAACTGACCCAAAATTGCAGTACAGTATGTCTAGGTGTGGGAATCTGGAACATATCCCAAATATTCAAATGTAATGCAGAATTCAAAACCCAAAATAAAGGAAAACAAATTTGGAGGGATGTATATTTTGACTTCTAACTGAGATCCTCAGTTAGAGTCCTCTAATTATAGCCTTCCTATTGTTTTATTTGTCTCCGTGTCAGTTTTGAATAACGAAAGTGTTAATGCAGTTTTGTAAAGGACTAAATGTATATGACACGTCTATTACTATGAGTAATATGTCAGGTATCTACTAATTCACAATTTGTGAGCGCCTTGTGGAATGTTGAGTACAGCAGAGTAATTTTCCTCCTAGCGAAGGATATGAGACATTGTGCATAGTGAAGATGACCTCAAACTCTCAACTTTGGTAAACAATGGCTTGCAACACATCTTTTGCAAGTGAAATGGTCCTGAATTAATTTTACATACACGAATACTGATTCACAAATAACCAGCACGTAAGAGAATGAAACTTAGGCCGACGTTTCAGTCTGACTTGAACCGAAACATCTCATAAGTTTCATTCTCTTATGTGCGAGTCATTTGTGCATTGCTTCGGACACAGTATTGTGCCTTTGTATTCTTTAAATATTGATTGTTTTAAGGTATTTTTGACCAAAATTAATTAGTTGAGTTAGCCTCAGATTTTCATTTTAAATTATCTCTTATGAATACAGTTTTTGCTGGAAATTTCCTTCATAAGCAATAGACAATCTTGAGAATTTTAATTACAAGTTATTTTCATTTCAACATTACCATTCTATTTCCCACTATTATTCTACTCTTGTTATAAACATCTTTTAATAATTTCTGGTGTTAAAACATATTTAACCTGGTTTAACTTTCATGCGTAACACATTCTTCCAATTATTAAACCAGCACAATTAACTACAACATATAACATTCAGCCTACCACTGAGTCAACATCACCCAAAAAAATAATATTTAGAGAAAATTCTAATTCTATTTATAAGTAAATACGTATTCTTGCAAACCACCAAAATTTTACACCATTAGCAGCTGCCTTTTAAAAATAAAGCAATTAGTACTTGAGACATTTTTTGAGTATGTATATATGTATACATATCAGTGTCCACAAAAATAGTCCGAAC
Source organism: Cherax quadricarinatus (assembly GCF_038502225.1). Taxonomy (NCBI): domain Eukaryota; kingdom Metazoa; phylum Arthropoda; class Malacostraca; order Decapoda; family Parastacidae; genus Cherax; species Cherax quadricarinatus. The sequence continues at coordinate 6,964,211 of NC_091376.1, forward strand.
TTCCCCTTTATTATGAAAATAGTTAAAAAAAAAAATACAGAACAAAAACTGTAATTCTTGGCACTTACATTAATATTTTGTCATCTCCCTTGACCCTGATGACCATTTGAAGCTGTTTGGTCATGTTTCCACTGAGATTCCTCAATTAATCAATGGATAACTGGTTGACCCAAATGTTCTTGATTTCCTCTTGCTAAAGACACAACATGAATGAAATGTGGCAGGATTCCGACTTCTCTTTCATGATATTCCAAACGTTCTCGATAGCATTGAGGTCTGGATTATTTTCTGGTCACTGTGAAACCTCAATGTTTTTCTCAGCAAACCACTTGATTACTTCTTTGGTTTTGTGATGGGGTGCTATCATGTATGAAGGTGGAGCAGCAAGAAATTTAAAAAATATTCAGCAGTTGGTTCTCAAGAATGGTTATGTAGCAGTTGGCATTCATTTTAATGTTTTGGGAATGGAAGTACAAACACCAGGACAAAATCACTAAAGCAACCATAAACATGAGATTGTGGGTGCTTTACAATGCTCACTGTGAGTACAGGGTCATACCTGTTGATCAAGGAGGAGTGTCTCACTCTGCTTTGACAACCTTGAATGCACTGAAATGTAGATTCATCTGACCAGATGATTTTTCTTCCAGTCATCAACACTTAGTGCGCATATTTCCTGTTAAACTGCAGGCATTCCTTTTTCATATGCGGTGCGAGTAGGGGTTTCCTTGCAGTGCTATGACTAAGCAGGCAGAGGTTCTTTTGCAAGTGATGGAGGCATCAAATTGAGGAGTTCAGGATACATTTCTGTGAGCTATGATGATGTCACATGTGAATTTCCATGTAGTTCTCTTCTTAGAATGATACTGTGTGTTTAGATGTCCTCCTTGGCTATCCAGTGTGAAATTTTGCAGCAGAAATGTCTGGTGGGAGGCCATGGGTGGCAGCAAGCAACTCCATTCCACTGAACTTTGCTCATCCAGTACAGTGGCAAATTTCCTTAATGGTGACTTTCTTGCCTCCAAGAAAATATACGGGCATTTTCTTCAATATTCATCTTTCGGCAGCCCATATTTACCCACTTGACACAAAATTACTGGGTACTAAATACAGCTCCAAATCCTGGGCAGCTGAAGTTAAAACAGTGAAACAGACCACCTTGTTGCTGTATGCAGGTGCACTAAGAGGTGATACATACAGCAGTCTCTTGTATTAACTCAGTTGACATACCTCCAGAAAACATTCAGATGCAGTATATCATCAAATACGCAATATGAATCCAGACTGCTTTATACTGTTGACAACAGAGGCTGCACCACCTTTGTGCATAAGTTCCCCTTGTCAGAAGACCTAAACAGTAGTTAGTTTAGTTAGTTTAATATGTTTATTATGCACCCCATACCCATCCTGTGGGTGGTAGTCAAAAGACTACAGAGGTACATAATGGGTCTAGGGACTGGACTCCAAAGCTTTGATAGCCGAGCAAGTTACAGAGGTAATGAACTCCAGGTAGGTCTGGTCACAATCATGACAAGTTACAAAGGTATTTACAGATTACAGAGGTACGTAATGGGTCCAGGGACTGGGCCCCCAAAGTTTTGATAGCTGAACTAGGTCCTAAACAGTAACCAAGTGACTTGCTGAGAAAAAATACAGGTTTTATAGTGGCCAGGGAATAATCCAGACCTCAGTCCTACTGAAAATACCTGGAAAACACAAATAACCTGCACATAGGAGAGAAAAACTTATGACAATGTTTTGGTCCAACTTGGACCAAAATGTCATCATAAGCTTCTCTCTCCCATGTGCTGGTTATCTGTATATTGTTCCAGTCATGATATTCTGCCTTTTTTGTTCTTTAATACATGGATCATGAAAATGAAGATGGAAACCTGCTACATTTCATTCATGTTGTGTCTGCAGTAGGAGGAGATCAACGACATTTGGGTCAACCCTTTATCCACTGATTAATTAAACATGCCTAAACAGCTTCAAATGGTCAAGGCCAAGGAGGAGACAACAAAATATTAACATAAGCACCAAGTATTACAGTTTTTGTTCTGTAATATTTTTACTGTTTATAACTATTTTTGTAATGTTAAGGGGGAAGCTTGGATTATTTTTGCAGGCACTGTGTGTATATGTGTGTGTGTGTGTGTGTGTGTGTGTACACTGTGTGCATGTATGTATGTGTGATGTGTGTGCACATGTACTCACCAAGTTGTGGTTGCAAGGGTTGAGTCACAGCTCATGGCCCCGAGTGTGTGTGTGAATGTGTGTGCATTGTGTGTGTGCATTGTGTGTGTGTGCATGTGCGTGTGTGTGCGTGCATGTGTGTGTGCATGTGTGTGTACTCGCCTAGTTGTACTCGCCTAGTTGAGGTTGCGGGGGTCGAGTCCGAGCTCCTGGCCCCGCCTCTTCACTGATCGCTACTAGGTCACTCTCCCTGAACCGTGAGCTTTATCATACCTCTGCTTAAAGCTATGTATGGATCCTGCCTCCACTACATTGCTTCCCAAACTATTCCACTTACTGACTACTCTGTGGCTGAAGAAATACTTCCTAACATCCCTGTGATTCATCTGTGTCTTCAACTTCCAACTGTGTCCCCTTGTTACTGTGTCCAATCTCTGGAACATCCTGTCTTTGTCCACCTTGTCAATTCCTCTCAGTATTTTGTATGTCGTTATCATGTCCCCCCTCTCTCTCCTGTCCTCCAGTGTCATCAGGTTGATTTCCCTTAACCTCTCCTCGTAGGGCATACCTCTTAGCTCTGGGACTAGTCTTGTTGCAAACCTTTGCACTTTCTCTAGTTTCTTTATGTGCTTGGCTAGGTGTGGGTTCCAAACTAGTGCCGCATGCTCCAATATGGGCCTAACATACACGGTGTACAGGGTCCTGAACGATTCCTTATTAAGATGTCGGAATGCTGTGTGTGCATGTGTGTGTGTGTGTGCATGTGTGTGTGTGTGTGTGCATGTGTGTGCATGTGTGTATGTGTGTGCATGTGTGCATGTGTGCATGTGTGTATGTGTGCATGTGTGTATGTGTGCATGTGTACACATGTGCACATGTGTACACACTTGTGCAGATACATGTACATATATATTATACACACACAGTATAACATTCTTCTCTTTAAACCCTCTTAAGGTATAAAAAAAAAATAACAGGATTAGGTTTTTGACTACGTCACAAAATTAAGCACATGTAATATTCACTTGAGTGAATAATTTCTTAAACTAATCATTATTGAGCATATAAAAGAGTTATATACAAGACTTTAGATCTCACAGATTTGATCCATGATGACTTTGTTGGTAGGAGTATGGCTGTGAGCCGACAAGTGGTGGACACACACACGTGTAACTCAAGAACACCTTTTATTGTTAAGATGTTTCACTACAAGAAGCTTTATCAAGTGAGAGCCTCGTGTTGGTAAAATGTCAAGCACTGAAAGGTCTGCTTTTGTTATACGTGTCTTTTTCCACCATGACTTTGTTAATGATCACAGATTGACAGTCTTTTGTTGGGGGAGACCTACTACTGAGTGTGGACGCAACAGTACTGCTCAAGAGGGCACACTAAAACCCAGTGCATTAAATAACCTTTGCAATATTAGGCAAAACGACCCACAAATGGGAAAAAGATGCTTAAAAGAAATACCATATTAGAAAAATGTCAAAAATGCTCGTCTTGCAAAGTGTCTGTTTAGGTTCTCTCTCCAAGTCTTGTTCCTTGCAGGAGAGCCACGTATATACAGCACCTTTTTGGCGTTTTACATTTTTGTTGGCTTCAAACTGAGCCACTGTTCATTATGTTTCACCCGCTAGTGATGTCTGCCAGCAGGTGGAACATTGGCTCGGCTGAGAGTCAACGAAAACGTGGAACACTAAAAATATGTGCTGTATGTGCAGGGACCTCCTGCACTGCACTTCAAAGAGGCAGCCAATAAACACTGCAGCAATCCCTGCACTGGAACACGCTAATTGAAACATTTAACCTTTTCACTGTCCATCACATAGAACTATGTCATAGAGGCCAGGGTCCCTGATGTAGTTTATTTCACAAGCTCAGCTCACTCAAATAAGCTGTAAGTACTAAATTTTTGCCTAAATGTGAGAGAATGGGTCTATGTATACACAGTATAAAAAAAAATCCTGCATCACCGGTGCATGATGGAAAAAACAAGACTGACCGCGTGGATGGTTTAAAATAGGTAGCGACTTTGAGGTGTTTTCTCGGACAGTTTTTATGATTTTATTGGCCGTTTCTTGGCATAATTTGACAGAATGAAAGACATACTACCGAAAGAGATGATTTTTTTATTGATTTCAGGACTGGAAGTAAGCTTGAAATTGAACTCAAATTAGCAGAAATACTATTTTTGCCACTATTCCAGAGGATGAACAAGGCTCCCAACAACCCCTAGTCTGTGTTATGGGTTTTTAATAGGTCAAATTTAATTATTGGGACACTGTAAACCAATCTTTCCTGGTTAAATTTTATTAACCGAGAAATAAGAGTAAATCTTCTATATTTGTGTGAATAAGAACTCAAAAACGAAGGAAAGTGTAATACGTATAGGCTATGTGACTAATGAACAAATGAAATGATTTAGTCCCAGTAATGTCTATATTGTTTATTATGGACTCATTGGCATATTACCGACTTTGTGCACTTATAGGGTTATTGAAAAACATAGTTCAATGGGCGGTTTCTTGTGCTCAATTGATAGAATGGCAAGCATACTACTGAAATAGCTAAGAATATGGCCAAATGGAAAAATAGAATTGGCTTAAAACAGGACTCAAAGTGGACGAAACTGCTGATGTGTAAATTGCGTTGGGACCGCTAAGCTTGTGCTTGCATACTTAACTTTCCCATCAAATTTCATACTTCTGGTGTCATTATCTTCAGAGGATGATTCTCTACCATTTCAGATTTTTTTTTATTAAAAGTGAGAGGTCTGAACAGTGAATGGGTTAATTTCAGTTATGCATTGTTTGCAGCGTTTTTCTAAGTTTTACAACTCACATGCCATGGTTAAGATGTATAGATGCAGTATAGTATACAGTCACTTCTTTTACAAAGCTACTCTATATAGTATAATTTATTTATGTATATGCAACTGAAGAATGCATCTAAAACCAAACAGCACATGAGAAGGTCATCACAGAATGTGATATTAAATTTTGGATGCAATCTTTCAACTGCATTTACAAAAACTGCACTATGTCAAATAACTTTATAAGAAAGTTCAAGTGGGATGATGAGAGAGAGGTTTTAAAAGTATTTCTTATGACTCTTGTAGCAGGTGAAAGCCTTTATTATCTTTATATGGCATTTATCTTTGTGATATTTCATCTACAGTAAACCCTTGATTTAATGAACTTTGGGATAAAAACCACCGAGCCAAATGCTCTGGGAACAACAAAGCCTGTTGCTCGCAGAATTCCCCTTTAATGTTGTTATTATGGCATAGCAATGTCTTCTCTATTTACCACATCACCAGCCATCCACCATCCCTCCATTATTCCATTAAATCAAGGGTTTATTGTACACTGGAGTTCTTAAATGTCAAAATAAAGGTTATTCTGCCTATAAGTGTCTCTGAAATTACCATTCGTCGGCTAGTGCGACTGTCTACCTACCAGAGAAGTTTTACCCAATTCACTCCAAATAACACAGTTGCCATAATTACCATTACCATTTATTATTATTCTCGGAGAAGCACTAAACCTGAAGGGGTCATACAGTATATATGTAGATAGGGAAATTAGGTGAATTATGTAAAATCCCACAGGAGAATTATGTAAAATCCCACAGGAGACAAAAAACTAGGAAGAATGGTAGTCTGTATATTTTGACCTCTAACTGAGGTCCTCTTCGGCAGGTTGAAATATACAGATTACCATTCTTCCTTATTTTTGTCTCCTGTGGGATTTTTCCTTCTACTGAAAAGTTTTTGTTACATTTCATTACACCAGAAAAGCTATGAATTTTACAGTACTATGCTGTATTTTAATTTAAATGCATTTGCATCACCCCTTTCTTGCTCCCATATAAACAACTTGTGCCGGGATAATTGTATATCGAGTCAATTTGTTGCGTTCACACTCAGGACTTATCTACATGTTAAGAGTTGCACACTACCATCAACTATTGCACTGAGCATTCATTTGTACTGAGCGCTGTAACCTGTGAGTTAGTGGCAAATGGGCACCCACAATTACATAAGTAGATCTGCACAAGCCTGCATTGTATACCCGATACACCAGATAACAAAATACATATATTAACAGTTTTATTTCTCTGGAAGACAAACCTGCAAACTAACCACAGTCAAGTGATCCAATTGCCACTCGACTATAATATTGTATTCATGGGGTTCAGATCATACATGTGAAACAAGACATGCACAGTGTTAGGATATTGAGTAAGGAAACGTTTCGCCAGGAATGGTTTCTTTAGTCCTTGTGGCAAAACATTTCCTCATTAAAATATCCTAATACTGCACGAGCCTTATTTTATTTATGTGGTATAAAACACCAACATGTAAAATAAGACTCATGCAGTATTAAGATATTTTTAATGAGAAAATGTTCTGCCATAGGGACTAAAGAAATCATTCATGACACAGTGTTTCTTCATTAAAATATCCTAATACTGCACGAGTCTTGTCAGTATTTTATTACCCACGGGTCATAAAGTGCATGGGATATGGGAGGTAATCAAGTCTGATCCAAGAGAATGGCTCCAATTCTTTTGATCAAATGGTTATCACCAGCATCATGGGCTCCCCTGAGGGGAACCACTTGCCACTACCACCAGGGAGACAGTAACCAGGCTGCCAGGAGCTGCCTTGGGGGTGCTGAAGCACTATGTGCCCCAGAATAAAGTTCCCGGTCCTTTTTTTTTTTAATTGTACACTCAAAATTTACCCAATGTTAATAAGTCTGAGACTATACCTTAGCTTAAAGGCATAAACGATTTCAACTATTTACATAAACATACATTTATAAAAGTTCTTTCTGTACAAAGCAGCTATAGTCACGACTCTTATTAAGCTCCTCTATATAATGTGACTTTGTAAATGCAATTGAAAAAGTGTATAAAAAATTTAATAGCATATCAAAATGCTTTTGCAGTACATGCTATTGAATTCTGGATGCACTTTTCAATTAATTTGCATAAAATTGCACTGTAGAAGACTTTTTAAGAGAAGCGACTGACTGTATTCAGTGTGACACAGCACCTGCGGATTGACTCCGAGCACCTACTATACTGTATCTTCCTCAGTATTATAATTCATTCTGACTAAACTATCCTGTAGTTTATTATCACTGGTCCCAGGCACCTTCATTATTAAATACAGTAAACCTTCAATTTAAAGGACTACTTATTAGGTTTTGATCTAAATGACCCAAATTTAACAATCTTGATTTAAATGATCCTGATTTAACAGACCTTGATTGAAATGATCCTGATTTAACAGACCTTGATTGAAATGATCCTGATTTAACAGACCTTGATTTAAATGATCCTGATTTAACAGACCTTGATTTAAATGATCCTGATTTAACAGACCTTACTTTAAATGATCCTGATTTAACAGACCTTGATTTAAATAATCCCAATTTAACAGACCTTGATTTAATGGACTTAGGAAATATGGGACAAAATCCATTGGATCTGTTAATTCCGAAACAATGGACAAAATCCACTGTTTCAAACGGCCATTATTGTTAAAATCTAAATCTCACTTCTACCCACCACAATCACCATTACCAGCTACCTGCTTCCCCTCCTTCATTAGTCCGTTAAACTGAAGGCTTACCATAAATTGCTTAGCTATTTAGTATTCAGTATTACACTATTAACAATATATCTCTGTTGGATGGCAGGTATTGCCAACATGAGGTAAAAAGACTCGGTGTGGAGGAAATCTTGTTTATATACGACAATGCTCTGTGTAGAGATTAATCAAGTTACTTTATAAATCTTTATACAGAGCAAGAATATATCCTCTATAACAAAGGTTAGCTCTCACTGTCTTTCTACCATACAACAATTTATCTAACATAATAAGAATAATTAGAGGTTCTTTTACCTTGTGGAAAAATATATAAATAATTCATAAACTTTTAAGGCCTTTAGAAGAAATTTCACAAATGTGAGAATAAAAGCCTTTACAAGGCACCCTGACTATCACAAGAGCATAGCTGCTCCTCACACATTTAAACTGACACTAAAATTGCACAAAATTCTGTCCACAGCTGGAGAACCATGTTTAAAAATTCACTAGAATTCCACTGAATTTAATTATACAGTATATGATGCATTAACACATCTCTTTGTATAATTATACAATCTTTCAACCAGTGCAAAGAATGATGCAGACTGAGCTGCTTATATTGTGAGTACAAGAATGTATGCACCATGAGCTGAGAATATGTAAGTTCTCTTACTAAGAGCTGGTGGTTTTGCTCAGTGTTATACCTGTGAAAGTATTCAGTCCAGCACCTCACTGCAAGTTTTTTTTTGGAAAAAAAAAAAAAAAAAAGAGCTCCTTTGAGCAATGTCAAAAACTTTATTGATATGTTGCTCTTACTCCATCACCTCATTGCTGCTGCACACTGGAGGAACACCCATGTAATTCTGCCAAACACCATCATTACTATCAAAATAAGTAACTTGTACAGAGTTTTCTGCATGAAGACTTCTGATCTGTACAGATGCTTTGTGGGACTACAGGGTGGAGCCCCTTTGTGGTTGGCTTGGCCATCCCCCTGCATTATCAAATATTTTTGATGATAAAAGCACTTGTATCAGATGTGCTCATCTGCTCATCCTCCCATGCCCTCTTATACAGTATCTGTTAATGTTTGCAGGGATCATCACCCCATGGTCCAGTCTCAGACCAGCCCTGTTTGCTGCCATCCACCGCCCAGCACCGAACAATATGGATAATGACATTACCTGCCACTATTGTGGGCCTCACAATTGCATGCAGGCGTACTCAGCTTGCAGTGTGCTTACGAGCCACGTGCCTTAAAAGGTGAGCCTTCTGCTTGAACTTCCAGTCACAATGGGTGCACTGAAACCGAGGTTCCACTCCACACTCATTCTTGATGTGGTGCTTGAGACCCTTGCGTGTCTTGTAGAGGCGCCCGCAGCGAGAACACTCATGGGCGCACATCAGATGAGGCGCAGATAGGGTTGGTGTGGGCGGGGAGTGGCGTCCCCACGGGGAGGACGATGGGGGCCCATACAGCCCAGGAAAAGGTGGACCCAAGCCTGGGTGGGACCTTGGGGGTATGGGGGGCAGAGGGGAGCCTAGGTAGGGAGCCAGAAATTTGTTTTTCCATATCCCTGCAACGAGGAAGAGAAGACATCAGCTCCTACTTCCCCTCATGACAAAGGTTCTGATGGTAAGATACTTGTTGACACAAGATGGGTGGTGTGTGAGCAGTAGTGTCCTGTAGTGTACACAAACTTGTCTTGGCAGTGTCATTTCAGAGTTTATATAATTAATACATTTTTCTCTTCTTTGTAATTTGTTTTCGAGATATTTTTGTGGTTTTTAGAATTTTGTTATTCTCACTAAAGAAAATCTATTTCCTATCAAAAACTACAAATCAATAATAGTTGTATTCACAGTCACATATCACTAGTAATTCTGCAAATCGCAAATTACTAGAGCCATACCATGAGGGAATTGGGCAATAATAGGTATCTTGACCTAATAGTGCCAGACCACTTTGCAATGATCCTCTCCCAATTTTGTCTCAGCAACTGACCACCAATGACTTAAACCAATGCAAACAGCAATGAACACAAACACCTAATAGAAAATGAAGTAATATGCAGTAATTCCACATACCACAACCAACCGTAAGTGAACAACCTCAATAAATTCACCAACAAAGATTTCTCAACCACTACTGACAAGTAAAATATAAGAATGGGGCCTCACTGGGGATTCAAGGAAATAAACACACCTATTGGGCCTTCACAAAATTTGAACAAATAATCTCTGGCAGTGGGTAACTGGCATATTCCTGCTTAATTATTATACTGAAGAATAAAAAAAATTTAAGTGGAAGAATGATAAAGGCATGCTTATGTACTGTAAAATAATTATATTGATCCAAAAATCTACTCTTAAGACAAATGCACTATTTTGTGCATAGAAGGAAGTCGTAACTACTAATAAAATGTCGCGTTCTCTCATCACATACAAAAAAAAAAAAAAGGGACAATTGGCAGTGGAAACTAAGAAAGAGCAGTACAACACCATCACCCATTGATCAAGTGAGAATTTCAACCACTACTGTACGGTACTATGCTAATAAGGATATGGTAGTGCCCAATAAGTGTGTTATGACGTGGCTACTCTCCACCACAAACTAGCATCTACAAGGCTACAGGATAACTACACTAAATTGGCACAAAATAACACAATAAGACAAAAAGTGTATTTGGTATAGTATAAAGTAATTTTTCTTAAATATAAATAAAATATTGTATAATGAGCTCAGAATAGAAAAAAAATTATATAAGAAATGGATATTTTACAGTAGGCTTTAACTAAGTAAAAAAATCTATGCAAATAATGCCAAATAAGTTTATAAAAGAAGACAAAAAAATATTTGTGCCAATATTTAATACACTACTTGAACCAATGAAACCTCTGTGGACAACAATTATTAGAAAATACAAACTTTCAAAATGTTTAATTTTAATTCACTATCATGTAGTTTGGAATAACATAATAAGATAACCTAACTTATTACTACAGATATTATATTAAATTTGAATCTGAATAATCTAAATGCATCTAATAACATTCAAGTGAAAAATATCTGTCTTTAGTCCACAGAGGCTACACAAGCGATTTTATCTCTCACTTTACCTTGATTGGTGTTTTCTAAGGAAGGAAATGACTCCTCATTGGCAGACGTCTCTGATGGATACGGCCATCCAAGGTAACCTACAATGCGATTAAAAAAAGTTATGAATGGGTATACAGTTTCCTGCAACTTTTAACAGAATTTTTCAGCAAATAAGATAAAAGAATATGACAATTAAATTTATGGGTAACAATAATTATTATGGTTAGAACAAATCACAATTAATAAGCAATATATAAAGGAAACTTTAGATTAAGTTTTGGTCAGTTGAGGACTATGTAAGTCACAGTGACTACTTAGTTTTAAATCCTAATAATAAGTCCTAGTTTTAGCATGCCCAAAATGTATAATATAATGATGTCTCAAACAGACTTTACCTCTTTTTTTTTTTTAATATTTGTAAGTATTTGTATAGGCAACTATTGTATGTTCTATTTTGAAACAAATTTAATTAATTTCAGCATGGATCAAAACATACTCTTAATGTTTCCTCTACAAAATGTCATGGGTTTGCATCTTACTCAAATTTATTTTGTATGGATCATTAAAACTTACTGGGTGTATGTGGAGTATCTTCTGGTAGAAGTCGCGACGTTGATGGTCCAGGGGTGTCTGGATGTTCGTGAGATATTCGGTCACCTATACTCCTGTCATCACACTCTTCGTCTGTCTGATGGTTGGCATCACTGCTGTTTTCATCAGCACGACCAATCATTGATACTGGTTTGCTTGGGCTAGAAGATCCATGATCATGGTCACTGTGGTACCTTGTTATACTTGGCGAGGATCGGGGGATGTCTGTAAGATAGTCTGCTCTTGAAGACCCAACGAGGTTTTCAGGAGAAGGACTACTTGCTCGTAACGATTCTCTAATTTCCCCTTCTCGCTCTCTCGCTCTTTCTCGTTCCTGTTCACGGTCACGCTCCCGTAGTTGCTGTAGCTCTTGTTCACGCTCTCTCTCCCGCTCTCGTTCACGCTCCCTCTCATGCTCTCGCTCTCGTTCTTTCTGTTGTAGATGTTGGTCACGGTGGGTTGGATGAGGTGGTATGGGGGTAATGGTAGCTGGTATACGAGGTAACTGAATACCATCACCTGGTGAACTAGATGACCTGGCATCACTGTCTCCACTGTCCCCGGCCTCACCTGACTTTTGGCGCATTTTTCTTCTCCGTTTTGCATGAGGAGAGCCTCCATCTTCTCGTGGACAAAGATCCATCACTGTTGTGGTGGCTAAGTTAGGTAATTTTATAGGAGGAACCAAATTTGAAGAAGCCAAGCTAAGTGCCGGTGGCATCGTCAGGACAGTAGACAACACAGAAGGAATGGAGACTGGAGGAATGGGGAAGGCATCTAGTCCTGAATGACCACTTTTGGTATCAGAGTGAGAATTTTCAGACTTGACCCGGTCATGGCTGGTGGTATGTGTGGTATGTGACTCAGTTTCAGGCTTATTGCTCCCGTCAGCCAAACCTTTAATTTTGAGCGACTCGGCTGTCTTTATTAATGGCCCTAGTTGGTCCTGGGAGACATTAACTTCTCCGCGATACATATAATCCAACAAAGCCTTGAGTTCGTTATGTTTTACATCCTTTAATATCACAATGGGGTGCTTATCTGTAGTTTGAGCAAACAGTTTCTGCAAAACAAGAAAAACAACAGAAGTAAAATATGACACTGGTAGATAAGCATATTTTTTGGAAAAACACTACAAAGATAATAATATGACAAATGCATATGTAGATGCTCCTTGCTTTACGATGGTTCGATTTATGATATTTCGATTTTACGATGGCATGATAACAATGCAAATTCAGTGATGTACATTTATTGATAAGATAAACTTGTATTCATTTATTTACTTTTCAATACTGGTATTTAGTTACAGTAATCATTTGCTTTACTTATTCAGTGACAATTGTTATTTATTTACTTATTTATCATATCATATTCAACTTACAGTTTTTCAACTTACGATGGGTTCATCGGAACATAACCCCATTGTAAATCAAGAAGCACCTTATACAGTATATTATATAAGCCTTGATTATAACGTCATAATAGTTCAATGAAGATAATTATGGTTAAGAAAATCGCATGAATTACCTGGAAATATGGCGAACACGCTGATAAAACAACTTTGTGTGCTTTGAGCAGCTGGCCCTCTGCGAAGAGTGTGACGTCCACCAGAGACTCGCTGGCCAATAGGTTATCAAAAACAGCGACCAGAGTTGACCCATGGTTATTCCACCGCAGACAAAATTGCTGCTGATCCACCATTTTGACACTGCAAATAAAAAATAAGTTAGTTATTTTTGGGGGCATATAGAGTACTATATACGTAGTGATGCAAAAGTGTTTCAGTCACCAAATAACTGAATAATAGATAGCCATCATAATGGTACCTACATACCTTCAATAGGCTGAGTTGTCTTGCTTGTGCAGCCTGACCCTGGGCTAGGTAAACCTTTAATATACCTTTACCTTTCATGGGTTTTGAGAGCTCTTCTACTCCAGCAGCCAGCCCTAGGCTAGGCTTGTCTGGTATGTAAACACCGACAAGGCAGAATAAATGAGATGCAATGGATACCATTATTAGCATCAATATTACACCCACACAGAGGCTTCACATAAATCCCCAGTGTGAGCAAAATGATCATTAATACAGGTATCCACTGTGTGGGTGATATGTTGTCATTAATAAAAAATCAGTTGATCAAAGTGACATTTATTACAACTGAAAAATAAGTTTAGCTTAAAAACAAAGTAAAGCCAATGGAAGGTATTTATATTACAAACCAGTGACATACCTTTGATGAGTTTCAAGAGTTTTTCTACTCCTAGAGCCCAGCCATGGGCCAGGCTCGTCTGGTGCTTGCCTGGTCAACCAGGCTGTTGCTACTGATGGCCCAATGACCCACATATCCATTACGGTTTGTATTTTTTTACAGGAAACTGAAAGCTACAACTGTACCACCCATGAGATATAATGTGCATGGGATGTGGCCTACATGTTGTGTTTCTGAGACACAAGGTAAGCATTGCTTACTTTCCTGAGACACAAGGTAAGCATTGCTTACTTTCCTGAGACACAAGGTAAGCATTGCTTACTTTCCTGAGACACAAGGTAAGCATTGCTTACTTTCCTGAGACACAAGGTAAGCATTGCTTACTTTCCTGAGACACAAGGTAAGCATTGCTTACTTTCCTGAGACACAAGGTAAGCATTGCTTACTTTCCTGAGACACAAGGTAAGCATTGCTTACTTTCCTGAGACACAAGGTAAGCATTGCTTACTTTCCTGAGACACAAGGTAAGCATTGCTTACTTTCCTGAGACAAGGTAACAACTTTCCTGGACACAAGCATTGCTTACTTTCCTGAGACACAAGGCAAGCATTGCTTACTTTCCTGAGACACAAGGCAAGCATTGCTTACTTTCCTGAGACACAAGGCAAGCATTGCTTACTTTCCTAAGACACAAGGTAAGCACATTTTCCCATCTTGGCTACCCTTCCCATTTCACAGACTCGACCTTTTCACGTGCTAAACGGAATTTCTTCTCTCCCAAACTCTCTACTCCTGGGAACTCTTCTGTCCTCTGCCTTTCCTACATTTCCTGTCTTTCTAATCTCAACAATTCTCTCCATTCCCTTGACATCAAACTTACTTTCCGCCAGACTAGCACTCTTCGCACTAATCTAGTTCATACCTCTCCTCCATGTATAGGTGCTCCTGGTATCTACTCTGTCTTGTTCCTCCTGTCCTCTTCAGTACTTTGGAGAAACTGGCTGAATTCTTTCTGACAGACTTAGGGAGCACAAAAGTAGTTTTATGCTTGCCGACACTAACAATGCTCTTTTCTGTCATGTCAGAGATCACAGTCATCCTATTGGATGGTCTTCTGCTAAAACTGTCTTCCCTACGTCCAACTTTCACAGTCGCCGTCTGGTTGAATCCTCCCTAATACTCAACTATCCTTGTGTGAATCTTAGTCCTCTCCCATTACGTTGTAAAATACTCCAAACTTCAGAACACCAGTGTCCTAACCTGATTCATTTTGCTTCTTCTTCCTCTTCCCCTTTCCTTTTTCCTCTTTCTCCTTTGGGTTTTCTTTCTTCTGCCTTGGGTATTTGTTCCTTCATTATCCCCCCCCCCTCTGTGTTCTTGCTCCTACCCTCCGTGGCACCTAGATCCCTTGCAGTGCTCCTCTTTCCTAGTACAGTGGACCCTCGACTAGCGATGGCATCGATTAACGATAAATCTGACTAGCGATACATTTTATCGCAAAATTTTTGCCTCGATTAGCGCTAAAAAAAATTGACCAACACTATTCCTTCTGTCTGAGACGCGTCCACTTCTGGCCAGTGTTTACAAGCCAGCCAGCCACCGCGGTCGCTTCCAAGCATACAATCAGAACATTTCATATTATCACAGCCTTTTTAGTGATTGCACCTGCAAAATAAGTCACCATGGGCCCCAAGAAAGCTTCTAGTGCCAACCCTACAGCAAAAAGGGTGAGAATTACTATGGATATGAAGAAAGAGATCATTGCTAAGTATGAAAGTGGAGTGCATGTCTCCGAGCTGGCCAGGCTGTACACAAAACCCCAATCAACCATCGCTACTATTGTGGCCAAGAAAACGGCAATCAAGGAAGCTGTTCTTGCCAAAGGTGCAACTATGTTTTCGAAACTGAGATCGCAAGTGATAGAAGATGTTGAGAGACTGTTATTGGTATGGATAAACGAAAAACAGATAGCAGGAAATAGCATCTCTCAAGCGATCATATGTGAAAAGGCTAGGAAGTTGCATGACAATTTAATTAGAAAAATGCCAGCAACTAGTGATGTGAGTGAATTTAAGGCCAGAAAAGGTTGGATTGAGAGATTTAAGAATCGTAGTGGCATACATAGTGTGATAAGGCATGGTGAGGCTGCCAGTTTGGACCAAAAAGCAGCTGAAAAATATGTGCAGAAATTCAAGGAGTACATAGACAGTGAAGGACTGAAACCTGAGCAAGTGTTTAATGGTGACACTGACAATGTTGTGAAACACTTTAGGAATGTCATAGTACAGGCCTCTATGGGCAGATATGTTGTGCGACAGACAGTGACTCTCAACCTAGTGGAGCCACCTCAAGTCCTAATGGAAATCATCACCAGTGCATGTCTTCTTCAGTTTGTGTGTATTAAAATTAATATTTCATGTGTTAAAAAATTTTTTTTTTTTCAATACTTTTGGGTGTCTTGCACGGATTAATTTGATTTCCATTATTTCTTATAGGAAAAATTAACTTGACTAACGATGAGCTCTCAGGAACGGATTAATAGCGTTAGTTGAGGGTCCACTGTATTCGACTGACTCCACTACTACCACCACCTCCACTACTGCCTCCTGTCCCGTCCCTGTCTGCTGGCATATATATACTCCCTCCTCTCCTTTTCGTTAATGTGACTCTGTCAATGGTCCAAGATGGACCGAAACGTCGTCGTTTCGCCCCACAACCCCCCCCCCCGCCTACACACACCACAAACCCCCCTGCCTCCACACCCCACAAACCCCCGCCTCCACATCCCACAACCCCCCCTCCACACCCCACAAAAACCCGTCTCCACACCCCACAACTCCCCACATGCACACCCCACAACTCCCCACATGCACACCCCACCAACCCCCCTGCCTCCACACCCCACAAACCCCCACCTCCACATCACACAAACTCCCCCTCCTCCACATCCAACAACCCCCCTCCACACCCCACAAACCCCTGCCTCCACACCCCACAAACCCCCACCTCCACAAACCCCTGCTTCCACACCCCACAACCCCCTGCCTCCACACCCCACAAACCCCTGCTTCCACACCCCACAACCCCCTGCCTCCACACCCCACAAACCCCCACCTCCACACCCCACAAACCCCCACCTCCACACCCCACAAACCCCCAACCTCCACACCCCACAAACCCCCACCTCCACACCCCACAAACCCAAACCTCCACACCCCACAAACCCCCAATTCCACACCCCAAAAACCCCCCACCTGCACACCCGACAATCCCCCATCTCCACACCCCACAAACCCATGCTTCCACACCCTTCAAACCCCTGCTTCCACACCCCACAAACCCCTGCTTCAACACCCCACGAACCCCCATTGCACACCCCACAAACCCGTACCTGCACACCCCACAAACCCCTGCTTACACACCCCACAAACCCCCGCCTCCACACCCCACAAACCCCCGCCTACACACCCCACAAACCCCCGCCTACACACCCCATAAACCCCCGCCTCCACACCCCACAAACCCCCGCCTCCACACCCCACAAACCCCCGCCTCCACACCCCACAACCCCCCCGCCTCCACACCCCACAAACCCCCGCCTCCACACCCCACAAACCCCCGCCTCCACACCCCACAAACCCCCGCCTCCACACCCCACAAACCCCCGCCTCCACACCCCACAACCCCCATCTCCACACCCCACAAACCCCCGCCTGCACACCCCACAACCCCCCGAATGCACACCCCAGAAACCCCCGCCTCCACACCCCACAAACCCCCGCCCGCACACCCCACAAACCCCCGCCCGCACACCCCACAAACCCCCACCTGCACACCCCACAAACCCCCACACCCCTCACCTCCACACCCCACAACCCCCCACCCCCACAAACCCCCACCTCCACACCCCACAAACCCCCACCTCCACACCCCACAACCCCCCACGTCCACACCCCCCAAACCCCCCGCCTCCACACCCACAAACCCCCCGCCTCCACACCCACAAACCCCCACCTCCACACCCCACAAACCCCCACCTCCACAAACCCCCGCCTCCACACCCCACAGATCCCCGACTTGTACACCCCACAAACCCCCGCCCACGTCCACACCCCACAAACCCCCGCCTCCACACCCCACAAAACCCCACCTCCACACCCCACAAAACCCAGCCTCCACACCCCACAAAACCCCGCCTCCACACCCCACAAAACCCCGCCTCCACACCCCACAAAATCCCGGCTCCACACCCCACAACACCCCGCCTCCACACCCCACCAAACCCCGCCTCCACACCCCACAAACCCCCGTCTCCACACCCCACAACCCCCCACCTCTACACCCCACAAAACCCCGCCTCCACACCCCACAACCCCCCACAAAACCCCGCCTCCACACCCCACAACCCCCCACCTCTACACCCCACAAAACCCCGCCTCCACACCCCACAAAACCCCGCCTCCACACCCCACACCCCCGCACCTCTACACCCCACAAAACCCCGCCTCCACACCCCACAAAACCCCGCCTCCACACCCCACAACCCCCCGCCTCCACCCCCCACAAAACCCCGCCTCCACACCCCACAAAACCCCACCTCTACACCCCACAAAACCCCGCCTCCACACCCCACAAAACCCAGCCTCTACACCCCACAAAACCCCACCTCTACACCCCACAACCCCCCACCTCTACACCCCACAAAACCCCGCCTCCACACCCCACAAAACCCCGCCTCCACACCCCACAAAACCCCGCCTCCACACCCCACAAAACCCCGCCTCCACACCCCACAAAACCCCACCTCCACACCCCACCAAACCCCGCCTCCACACCCCACAAAACCCCCCCACCACACCCCACAAAACCCCACCACAACACCCCACAAAACCCCGCCTCCACACCCCACAAAACCCCACCTCCACACCCCACAAAACCCCGCCTCCACACCCCACAAAACCCCACCTCCACACCCCACAAAACCCCGCCTCCACACCCCACAAAACCCCGCCTCCACACCCCACAAAACCCCACCTCCACACCCCACAAAACCCCGCCTCCACACCCCACAAAACCCCCCCTCAACACCCCACAAAACCCCGCCTCCACACCCCACAAAACCCCAACACCCCACAAAACCCCGCCTCCACACCCCACAAAACCCCGCCTCCACACCCCACAAAACCCCGCCTCCACACCCCACAAAACCCCGCCTCCACACCCCACAAAACCCCACCTCTACACCCCACAAAACCCCACCTCCACACCCCACAAAACCCCGCCTCCACACCCCACAAAACCCCACCTCCACACCCCACAAAACCCCGCCTCCACACCCCACAAAACCCCGCCTCCACACCCCACAAAACCCCACCTCGACACCCCACAAAACCCCACCTCCACACCCCACAAAACCCCGCCTCCACACCCCACAAACCCCCACCTCCACACCCCACAAAACCCCACCTCCACACCCCACAAAACCCCGCCTCCACACCCCACAAAACCCCACCTCCACACCCCACAAAACCCCACCTCCACACCCCACAAAACCCCACCTCCACACCCCACAAAACCCCACCTCCACACCCCACAAAACCCCACCTCCACACCCCACAAAACCCCACCTCCACACCCCACACCCCACACCCCAGAAAACCCCACCTCCACACCCCACAAAACCCCACCTCCACACCCCACAAAACCCCACCTCCACACCCCACAAAACCCCACCTCCACACCCCACAAAACTGTCAAAAGAAAACAATTCATTTGCTTGGAATTAATCTGTAATAAAACGTATTGAACTTCTAAATTATATAAGAATAACCTTGTCAAAACACCTTTTTGAGGCATTAATAAATCTTAAAAGACAAGACAAAACACTAATATTAAACCTTCTGTTGTTATATTTAACACTATAGTTAATAAGAGGTATGATGACAAAAACATTTTGGAATAACATCGTCGAGTTGAATTTTTTCAAAATGCAAGATTTTATTTTTGAAAGTAATGTGAAAAGAAACTGTCAACCTGAAAAATTGAGCCGACTTTCTGAGCCATTAACCAGAGGCCTGATAGACCTAGGCAATATAGAATGTCTTTAAGAGGCGTCTGAGTTTCCCTATCTCCCAATATTATGTTTATATTCCAGTATAATCTACCTTGTACATAATTATCATCACATTTGCTTTGTTTCGTAAGGGAAAGTTCAGGATCTTTCTTTAATTTATGGTATAACTTAAATCATTGATGACAACTGTGTTGTAGAGGTGTGAGTTTTGCTCACACCTCTACAACACTTGTCATCAAACATTTGGTAAGTTATATCATAAATTAAAGAAAGATCCTGAACTTTCCCTTACGAAACAAAGCAAATGTGATGATAATTATGTACAAGGTAGATTATACTGGAAAATAAACATAATATTGGGAGACAAGGGAACTGACGTGACAATACTAGTGTGTGAAGTATTAAAAAAATTGGAGACCACATAGTACCTTGTGGGAGCACCAGGTCGAGTACCAACTAGAACAGCATGGTAAACCCCTGCATGGTAAACCCCAGCATGGCAAACCTAGGCATGTTAAACCCCAGCATGGTAAACCTAGGCATGTTAAACCCCAGCATGGTAAACCTAGGCATGGTAAACCCCAGCATGGTAAACCCCTGCATGGTAAACCCCAGCATGGTAAACCCCTGCATGGTAAACCCCAGCATGGCAAACCTAGGCATGTTAAACCCCAGCATGGCAAACCTAGGCATGTTAGACCCCAGCATGGTAAACCCCTGCATGGTAAACCCCAGCATGGTAAACCCCTGCATGGTAAACCCCAGCATGGCAAACCTAGGCATGTTAAACCCCTGCATGGTAAACCCCTGCATGGTAAACCCCAGCATGGCAAACCTAGGCATGTTAAACCCCTGCATGGTAAACCCCTGCATGGTAAACCCCAGCATGGTAAACCTAGGCATGTTAAACCCCAGCATGGTAAACCCCTGCATGGTAAACCCCAGCATGGCAAACCTAGGCATGTTAAACCCCTGCATGGTAAACCCCTGCATGGTAAACCCCAGCATGGTAAACCTAGGCATGTTAAACCCCAGCATGGTAAACCCCTGCATGGTAAACCCCAGCATGGCAAACCTAGGCATGTTAAACCCCAGCATGGTAAACCCTTGCATGGTAAACCCCAGCATGGCAAACCTAGGCATGTTAAACCCCAGCATGGCAAACCTAGGCATGTTAAACCCCAGCATGGTAAACCTCAGCATGGTAAACCCCAGCATGGTAAACCCCAGCATGGCAAACCTAGGCATGTTAAACCCCAGCATGGTAAACCCCAGCATGGTAAACCCCAGCATGGCAAACCTAGGCATGTTAAACCCCAGCATGGTAAACCCCTGCATGGTAAACCCCAGCATGGCAAACCTAGGCATGTTAAACCCCAGCATGGTAAACCCCAGCATGGCAAACCTAGGCATGTTAAACCCCAGCATGACAAACCTAGGCATGTTAAACCCCAGCATGGTAAACCCCTGCATGGTAAACCCCAGCATGGCAAACCTAGGCATGTTAAACCCCAGCATGGTAAACCCCTGCATGGTAAACCCCAGCATGGTAAACCCCTGCATGGTAAACCCCAGCATGGCAAACCTAGGCATGTTAAACCCCAGCATGGTAAACCCCTGCATGGTAAACCCCAGCATGGCAAACCTAGGCATGTTAAACCCCAGCATGGTAAACCCCAGCATGTTAAACCCCAGCATGGTAAACCTAGGCGTGTTAAACCCCAGCATGGTAAACCTAGGCATGTTAAACCCCAGCATAGTAAACCCCAGCATGGTAAACCCCAGCATGGTAAACCTAGGCATGTTAAACCCCAGCATGGTAAACCCCTGCATGGTAAACCCCAGCATGGCAAACCTAGGCATGTTAAACCCCAGCATGGTAAACCCCAGCATGGCAAACCTAGGCATGGTAAACCCCAGCATGGCAAACCTAGGCATGTTAAACCCCAGCTTGGTAAACCCTTGCATGGTAAACCCCACGGTGACACCAGTCACCGTGCGAACCACTATGTGACACCAGTCACCGTGCGACCCACTATGTGACACCAGTCACCGTGCGACCCACTATGTGACACCAGTCCCCGTGCGACCCACTATGTGACACCAGTCCCCGTGCGACCCACTATGTGACACCAGTCCCCGTGCGACCCACTATGTGACACCAGTCCCCGTGCGACCCACTATGTGACACCAGTCCCCGTGCGACCCACTATGTGACACCAGTCCCCGTGCGACCCACTATGTGACACCAGTCACCGTGCGACCCACTATGTGACACCAGTCACCGTGCGACCCACTATGTGACACCAGTCACCGTGCGACCCACTATGTGACACCAGTCACCGTGCGACCCACTATGTGACACCAGTCACCGTGCGACCCACTATGTGACACCAGTCACCGTGCGACCCACATGTGACACCAGCCACCGTGTGAACCACATGTGACACCAGCCACCGTGTGAACCACATGTGACACCAGTCACTGTGTGAACCACATGTGACACCAGTCACTGTGTGAACCACATGTGACACCAGTCACTGTGTGAACCACATGTGACACCAGTCACTGTGTGAACCACATGTGACACCAGTCACTGTGTGAACCACATGTGACACCAGTCACTGTGTGAACCACATGTGACACCAGTCACTGTGTGAACCACATGTGACACCAGTCACTGTGTGAACCACATGTGACACCAGTCACTGTGTGAACCACATGTGACACCAGTCACTGTGTGAACCACATGTGACACCAGTCACTGTGTGAACCACATGTGACACCAGTCACTGTGTGAACCACATGTGACACCAGTCACTGTGTGAACCACATGTGACACCAGTCACTGTGTGAACCACATGTGACACCAGTCACTGTGTGAACCACATGTGACACCAGTCACTGTGTGAACCACATGTGACACCAGTCACTGTGTGAACCACTATGTGACACCAGTCACTGTGTGAACCACTATGTGACACCAGTCACTGTGTGAACCACTATGTGACATCACTGTGAGCCACTATGTGACACCAGTCACTGTGTGAACCACTATGTAACACCAATCACTCTGTGAACCACTATGTAACACCAATCACTCTGTGAACCACTATGTGACACCAATCACTGTGTGAACCACTATGTGACACCAATCACTGTGTGAACCACTATGTGACACCAGTCACTGTGTGAACCACATGTGACACCAGCCACTGTGTGAACCACATGTGACACCAGCCACTGTGTGAACCACATGTGACACCAGTCACTGTGTGAACCACATGTGACACCAGTCACTGTGTGAACCACATGTGACACCAGTCACTGTGTGAACCACATGTGACACCAGTCACTGTGTGAACCACATGTGACACCAGTCACTGTGTGAACCACATGTGACACCAGTCACTGTGTGAACCACATGTGACACCAGTCACTGTGTGAACCACATGTGACACCAGTCACTGTGTGAACCACATGTGACACCAGTCACTGTGTGAACCACATGTGACACCAGTCACTGTGTGAACCACATGTGACACCAGTCACTGTGTGAACCACATGTGACACCAGTCACTGTGTGAACCACATGTGACACCAGTCACTGTGTGAACCACATGTGACACCAGTCACTGTGTGAACCACATGTGACACCAGTCACTGTGTGAACCACATGTGACACCAGTCACTGTGTGAACCACATGTGACACCAGTCACTGTGTGAACCACTATGTGACACCAGTCACTGTGTGAACCACTATGTGACATCACTGTGAGCCACTATGTGACACCAGTCACTGTGTGATCCACTATGTAACACCAATCACTCTGTGAACCACTATGTAACACCAATCACTCTGTGAACCACTATGTGACACCAATCACTGTGTGAACCACTATGTGACACCAATCACTGTGTGAACCACTATGTGACACCAATCACTGTGTGAACCACATGTGACACCAATCACTGTGTGAACCACTATGTGACACCAATCACTGTGTGAACCACTATGTGACACCAATCACTGTGTGAACCACTATGTGACACCAATCACTGTGTGAACCACTATGTGACACCAATCACTGTGTGAACCACATGTGACACCAATCACTGTGTGAACCACTATGTGACACCAATCACTGTGTGAACCACTATGTGACACCAATCACTGTGTGAACCACTATGTGACACCAATCACTGTGTGAACCACTATGTGACACCAATCACTGTGTGAACCACTATGTGACACCAATCACTGTGTGAACCACTATGTGACACCAATCACTGTGTGAACCACTATGTGACACCAATCACTGTGTGAACCACTATGTGACACCAATCACTGTGTGAACCACTATGTGACACCAATCACTGTGTGAACCACTATGTGACACCAATCACTGTGTGAACCACTATGTGACACCAATCACTGTGTGAACCACATGTGACACCAATCACTGTGTGAACCACATGTGACACCAATCACTGTGTGAACCACATGTGACACCAATCACTGTGTGAACCACATGTGACACCAATCACTGTGTGAACCACATGTGACACCAATCACTGTGTGAACCACATGTGACACCAATCACTGTGTGAACCACATGTGACACCAATCACTGTGTGAACCACATGTGACACCAATCACTGTGTGAACCACATGTGACACCAATCACTGTGTGAACCACATGTGACACCAATCACTGTGTGAACCACTATGTGACACCAGTCACTGTGTGAACCACATGTGACACCAGTCACTGTGTGAACCACATGTGACACCAGTCACTGTGTGAACCACATGTGACACCAATCACTGTGTGAACCACATGTGACACCAATCACTGTGTGAACCACATGTGACACCAATCACTGTGTGAACCACTATGTGACACCAGTCACTGTGTGAACCACATGTGACACCAGTCACTGTGTGAACCACATGTGACACCAGTCACTGTGAACCACATGTGACACCAGTCACTGTGTGAACCACATGTGACACCAATCACTGTGTGAACCACATGTGACACCAATCACTGTGTGAACCACATGTGACACCAATCACTGTGTGAACCACTGTGACACCAATCACTGTGTGAACCACATGTGACACCAATCACTGTGTGAACCACATGTGACACCAGTCACTGTGTGAACCACTATGTGACACCAGTCACTGTGTGAACCACATGTGACACCAGTCACTGTGTGAACCACATGTGACACCAATCACTGTGTGAACCACATGTGACACCAATCACTGTGTGAACCACATGTGACACCAGTCACTGTGTGAACCACATGTGACACCAATCACTGTGTGAACCACTATGTGACACCAATCACTGTGTGAACCACTATGTGACACCAATCACTGTGTGAACCACATGTGACACCAATCACTGTGTGAACCACTATGTGACACCAATCACTGTGTGAACCACTATGTGACACCAATCACTGTGTGAACAACTATGTGACACCAGTCACTGTGTGAACCACTATGTGACACCAATCACTGTGTGAACCACATGTGACACCAATCACTGTGTGAACCACTATGTGACACCAATCACTGTGAACCACATGTGACACCAATCACTGTGTGAACCACTATGTGACACCAGTCACAATGTGAACCATTATGTAGCACGAGGTCCACTTCCCTGGGATACGACGAAATAAGAGACAATTAACCCACATGTACATATTCACTACCAAGTGAAGACAGAAGGTGCCGGGGAGACTTGCTCATACGCCTCTACATGGGGATCTAACCCCTGATGCTTCCCTTGTGGGCCCATACTAGGCTATAACCAAACCATATTTCTTAAAACAATGAACAATAGGACTCGAGGAGTCTTGTACATGTGCTACCTTGACAGACGTACAGTGCGTCATGTGCTACCTTGAAAGACGTAGATACAGAGCCCTGTACAACCCTGACAGACGCAGACTGAAAGCCCTGTACTCCCTTGACAGACGTAGACTGATAGCTCTGTACTACCTTAACAGACGTAGACAAAGCCCTGTACTACCTTGACAGACGTAGACTGATAGCCCTGTACTACCTTAACAGACGTAGACTGAAAGCCCTGTACTACCTTGACAGGCGTAGACAAAGCCATTTACTACCTTAACAGACGTAGACTGAAAGCCCTGTAGTACCTTGACAGACGTAGACTGAAAGCCCTGTACTACCTTAACAGACGTATACTGAAAGCCCTGTACTACCTTAACAGACGTATACTGAAAACCCTGTACTACCTTAACAGACGTAGACTGAAAGCCATGTACTACCTTAACAGACGTAGACTGAAAGCCATGTACTACCTTAACAACAGACGTAGACTGAAAAGCCATGTACTACCTTAACAGACGTAGACTGAAAGCCATGTACTACCTTAACAGACGTAGACTGAAAGCCATGTACTACCTTAACAGACGTAGACTGAAAGCCATGTACTACCTTAACAGACGTAGACTGAAAGCCATGTACTACCTTAACAGACGTAGACTGAAAGCCATGTACTACCTTAACAGACGTAGACTGAAACTCCTATACTACCTTTAAAGACGTACATTATGGGAAATATGATTGAACAATAGTCATTCTCTCTCAAGGTTCCTCAAACAGTAAGATTTTTAGTAACTACAATTATCAAAGTACATCCAGAACTGAAGAGTACATGGAAAAACCTTTCTATTACGTACTTAATTCTGAATATGCACCTTTTAATAGCATTTACGAAAAATCGCTATAAAGGAAGACCCTCTGTAAGAAAGCTTATTGTACAATTGAAAGGTAGAGATAAGAAATAAGAATCAGTAGACTGGGGATATCTAACCAAGAAAAAGTGTTAGGTAGCCTGAGGTGGTTCCTAGACTAGGTAAGTGTTAGGTAGCCTGGGGTGATTCCTAGACTATGTAAGTGTGTTAGATAGCCTGGGGTGGCTCCTAGACCTAGAGAAGTGTTGGGTAGCCTGGGGTGGCTCCTAGACCTAGAGAAGTGTTGGGTAGCCTGGGGTGGCTCCTAGACCTAGAGAAGTGTTGGGTAGCCTGGGGTGGCTCCTAGACCTAGAGAAGTGTTGGGTAGCCTGGGGTGGCTCCTAGACCTAGAGAAGTGTTGGGTAGCCTGGGGTGGCTCCTAGACCTAGAGAAGTGTTGAGTAGCCTGGGGTGGCTCCTAGACCTAGAGAAGTGTTGGGTAGCCTGGGGTGGCTCCTAGACCTAGAGAAGTGTTGGGTAGCCTGGGGTGGCTCCTAGACCTAGAGAAGTGTGGGTAGTGAAGGCAGTAGCTGGAAGTGGAGTGAGACATCCACTTTAAGCGCCAGGGAGCTGGCGCAGGATGCTTGCTAGGCCCTCCCAGCCCTGACACTTCCTGAGGGGCTGCTGGAAAAACAGGTGCTACGATGGCAGTTGCTAGGAGGAACACAGGTGCTACCATGAAAGTTGCTAGGAGGAACAAAGGTGCTACCATGAAAGCTGCTAGGAGGAACAAATGTGCTACCATGAAAGTTGCTAGGAGGAACAAAGGTGCTACCATGAAGTTGCTAGGAGGAACAAAGGTGCTACCATGAAAGTTGCTAGGAGGAACACAGGTGCTACCGTGAAAGCTGCTAGGAGGAACAAAGGTGCTACCATGAAAGTTGCTAGGAGGAACACAGGTGCTACCATGAAAGTTGCTAGGAGAAACAAAGGAGCTACCAAAAAAGTTGCTAGGAAGATCAAGGGTGTTACGATGGCAGTTGCTAGGAGGAAGACAGGTGCAACAATGAAAGTTGCTAGGAGGCAGGAACACGGAAGCTACCATGACAGTTACTAGGAGGTACGAACACGGAACACGGATGCTACCATGACAGTTACTAGAAAGTAGAAACAGGTACTACGGGGCCAGTCCCCAGACAGTCAATGATTGGTAAAACGTTGCCTGGTCAAAAGAATCGTAATTTCTGGGGGAACAAAAACCTTTGGGATGTGGTAGAACATGAAATTCGCAGCATAAATGTGCAACCAACAAATCTGCGGCAACTGTGTGATGGTATGTCAACATAGACCAGAATCTCTAAGGAATGTTTCCAGTACCTTGTTGAATCCATGCCACGTAGGCATGGGACAAGGGACCTACCCAGTACTAGATGGGTGTACCTAATAAAGTGACCACTGAGTAAAGCAGCGTTGATTAGGCAAACACCAGATAAGCTTGGCCCAAGGCAGGGCTGCGGGGGTAGGAAAACTCTCGAAACCCACCCAAGGTAAAGGTTGCACGTAGTACCGAGATCAGTTGTAGCTTTGGTGCGGTGCAAAAAACTTTAGATAAATTCTAAAAACATTGCGGCTCTCGTGTCCTGTAAAAACTGTTTTGCTTGACGCACAGAGACCAATAACTCAAAATATGAATATAAAGGTAGCATATAACACCGGCAAGTACGTAAATGGTATAAAATACTGACAAGTTGATGATTAAGACACATGTGAAACAGTTGGGTATCTTTATTGATGAAATGTTTCACCTACACAGTCGACTTCTTCAGTCAGATACAGAAGCAGTAGAAATGAAATAGAGGATGTAATCAGTTCATCTACCATGGAGAAAAAGTGGTCAGTCTGACAGATGTGATAAATGGTTTAAAACCGACAAGTTGAAAATTGAGGCATCTGTCAGACACTGCAACATCATGGGATCTTGATACAAAGAATTATTCTACACTTGTCCAACCTTTGGACGAAGACCTACTTACACTAGTAGATGGTCCCACTGTGATCCCGCCTCCTCCTGCTTCACCTCACCTGACTACAGTATATAAGCCACTGCTACGGCCCTATGTTGTACTTTCTACAAGATTGATGGACTGAACACATCGACTCCAGGCTGAGGGACTCATTACCTCAAACTACTCCTCTCCATGCATCACTCTTTGTATGTATGGACTGATGAAGCCACTGTGTGGCGAAACGTTTCTTCAATAAAGATTCCCATAAGTTGCTCAAGTGTCTCAATCTTCACTAACAAAGTATTTGTCCAACCTACTTTAGTTCTTGTGTACTTTAGTGCTACCCCAACAATAACCTCTGATAAATTCACTAACTCGTGGGCAAGTCCCACTCAAATCCAACCCTATGAAACCTCCTGTTCTTTGCCTTCTCCATATTTTCAGTTTTTCTGATCTCAACAAACATGAATCACGAAATCGTAACGACACGATTGCAAACAAACCATACCACGGGTGGGGTTAGAACCTGCGGCGATCAGTCACAAAACTACAAACCGCTGGACCAGTGGCTAAGGCGTCGGTCTGGAGTTGTGTGACTCTCCAATCGCGGATTCTAACCCCAACTGTGGTATGGCTTCTCAACAACTCTCTCCGTTTCTTAGACATCAAACTTACTCTTCACCAACCTAACATCCTTCGCAGTAATCTAGTATGTACCTCTTCTGCTATTTATGTCTTTATTTTCTGCTCTTCTTGTCCTCCCCAATAATTTGGTGAAAGTGGCCGCTCTCTGTCTAACAGAGTTAAAGAGCACAGAAGTGTTAGATTTTCCCACACCTGTGAACATTAAAATGGTATAAAATACCGACAGGTTGTTAGGTAAGACACATATGCAACAGTTAGGTATCTTTATTTCGAAACGTTTCGCCTACACAGTAGGCTTCTTCAGTCGAGTACAGAAAAGTTGATAGAAGCAGAAGATACTTGAAGACGATGTAATCAGTCCATCACCCTTGAAGTTTTGAGGTGGTCAGTCCCTCAGTCTGGAGAAGAGTATTGTTCCATAGTCTGTTTCAGACTGAAGAAGCCTACTGTGTAGGCGAAACGTTTCGAAATAAAGATACCTAATACCTAACTGTTGCATGTGTGTCTTACCTAACACCCACACCTATAACATAACGCAGAAAAATAAACACTGCAACAAGTTGGTTTAGAAAAACACGTGAACAAACAATAGGACATATTAGAAAACGTTTCGGTCCTGAGGCTCTACCTTTGAAGTTTCGAGAGTTTCACTCCTCTCGGAGTCCGGCCATGGGCCAGGCCTTAATCAAGGTCCCAGGACCGAAACGTTTCCTAATGTGCTAGGGTTTGTTTACGTGTTTTTCCAAACCAACTTCTCGGTTTTTATTCCCAAGGTTTATGGCACTGCAGCAGCAAGTCTATTGACCCGTGCTAGGCAAGCCCCACTCACACCCACTCATACTCGTCCAATGTATAATTAAAGATATCCAAAGTTCTAGCCTCAACGACACTACCCGAGTCTCACTCATCTGTTGTTAACCAGGTAGTCCAGTAGCTCGGTTGGTAGCGCACTCATCTCACAAACTGAGGTCCGTGGTTCGATCTCCTGTACAGGTAGAAACATCTGATGCGTTTCTTTAAGACACCTGCTGTCCCTATTCACTTAGCAGTAAAATAGGTACCTGGGTGTTAGCCGACTGGTGTGGGTCGCATCCTGTGACAAAATTAACTTATGTTACGGGAAATGCTCTGCATACCCAGGAGCTATCTACATAGTATCATACTGATATTAGCTATGGTCTGTATAAGTTGTATTATGTACTTGAACAACCAAAATGCTGATAAATTAGACACATGTGCAACTCCTTTGTATGGACTGATGAAGCCACTGTGTGGCGAAACGTTTCCTTAATAAAGATACCAAAGAGTTGCACATGTGTCTAATTTATCAACGTGTCGGTTCCGTGAACCATTCATCTACAACCAAAATGCTTCCGTGACCACAGTAACAATTTCCAACTAATTTTAGGTCAATGATAATGAATATCATGGTTATAATTGTTTGTTAGCTCTATTTTTTCAATATAGAGCTACGTGTCACAACAGGTTCCAACAGGCTTGTGGCAGTGTGTTTCTTACCACAATCACAGTCTGACTGACCATTATTGTTCCAGACATAGAAGGTGGTTGTTTCTTACCACACTCAGTCTCGCTGACCAATATTGTTCCAGCAGTCATAGAAGGTAGTTGTTTCTTACCACACTCAGTCTCGCTGACCAATATTGTTCCAGCAGTCATAGAAGGTAGTTGTTTCTTACCACACGCAGTCTCGCTGACCATTATTGTTCCAGCAGTCATAGGTGTTTATGTTAGGTAAGACACATATGCAACAGTTAGGTATCTTTATTTCGAAACGTTTCGCCTACACAGTAGGCTTCTTCAGTCGAGTACAGAAAAGTTGATAGAAGCAGAAGATACTTGAAGACGATGTAATCAGTCCATCACCCTTAAAGTTTTGAGGTGGTCAGTCCCTCAGTCTGGAGAAGAGCATTGTTCCGTTGTCTGAAACAATATGAAGTCGAAGTGACAGGATGGAGCCTTAAATAGTGCCAGGAGGTGAGACGTAGGTTGCTTTGGGAGGGCAGGTCCCTCTCAAACCCAGCCGTTCTCACTAGTAGAGGTTGTCGAAGTTGATGGTCTGTACCAAGATACCCTTGTGTTGCAGTGTCTGACAGAATGAACATTAAAATGGTATAAAATACCAACTTTTCTGTACTCGACTGAAGAAGCCTACTGTGTAGGCGAAACGTTTCGAAATAAAGATACCTAACTGTTGCATATGTGTCTTACCTAACAATCTGTCGGTATTTTATACCATTTTAATGTTCATAGGTGTTTATGCTGTGCAAGTTTATATTTCGAGGTGAATGGTTGGTGTTTTTCTTAAAGAAAAGTGTGTGAAAAATGTGTTGCTGCATAAAGGCAATAGTAAACATCAGTTGCTGTGGGCTACGTAACACTAATGAATCTTGTGAGAATATAAAGCATATGATGCAATGCTTGAAATGATGAACTTCAATGACATCACAATGTTCCAGACTATGGAACAATACTCTTCTCCAGGCTGAGGGACTGACCACCTCAAAATTAAATCTTCAAGGATGATGGATTGATTACATCGTCTTCACATCTCTTCTGCTTCTACCAACTTCTCTGTTGGAAATAAATGGTATCAAATACCGACACAGTGGAAATAAAAACACATATGCAGTATGTGATGAATGGTTTGAAAAACCGACAAGTTGAAGATTGAGACACTTATGCAGCATATGGGAATCTTTATTCAGGAAACGTTTCGCCACACAGTGGCTTCATCAGTCCAATACAAAGAGGAAGGCGTAAGGAAAGGAAGAGTATGAGGTAATCAGTCCCTCAGCCTGGAGTCGATGTGTTCAGTCCATCAATCTTGTAGAATGTACAGCATAGGGCCGTAGACGTGGCTTATATACTGTAGTGAGGTGACTTGAAGCAGACGGAGGCGGGATCATAGTGGTATCATCCACTAATCGAAGTAGGTCTTTGTCCAAAGGTTGAACAAGCGTTGAAGAATTCTTTGTAAGAAGATCCCATGATGCTGCAGTGTCTGACAGTTGTGATGAATGGTTTGAAAAACCGACAAGTTGAAGATTGAGACACTTATGCAGCATATGGGAATCTTTATTCAGGAAACGTTTCGCCACACAGTGGCTTCATCAGTCCAATACAAAGAGGAAGGCGTAAGGAAAGGAGGAGTATGAGGTAATCAGTCCCTCAGCCTGGAGTCGATGTGTTCAGTCCATCAATCTTGTAGAATGTACAGCATAGAGCCGTAGACGTGGCTTATATACTGTAGTGAGGTGACTTGTGATGAATGGTTTGAAAAACCGACAAGTTGAAGATTGAGACACTTATGCAGCATATGGAAATCTTTATTCAGGAAACGTTTCGCCACACAGTGGCTTCATCAGTCCAATACAAAGAGGAAGGCGTAAGGAGAGGAGGAGAATGAGGTAATCAGTCCCTCAACCTGGAGTCGATGTGTTCAGTCCATCAATCTTGTAGAATGTACAGCATAGGACCGTAGACGTGGCTTATATACTGTAGTGAGGTGACGAAGCAGATGGAGGCGGGGTCATAGTGGTACCATCCACTAGTCGAAGTAGGTCTTCGTCCAAAGGTTGAACAAGTGTTGAAGAATTTTTTGTAACAAGATCCCATGATGCTGCAGTGTCCGACAGTTGTGATGAATGGTTTGAAAAACCGACAAGTTGAAGATTGAGACACTTATGCAGCATATAGAAATCTTTATTCCGGAAACGTTTCGCCACACAGTGGCTTCATCAGTCCAATACAAAGAGGAAGGCGTAAGGAGAGGAGGAGAATGAGGTAATCAGTCCCTCAACCTGGAGTCGATGTGTTCAGTCCATCAATCTTGTAGAATGTACAGCATAGGACCGTAGACGTGGCTTATATACTGTAGTGAGGTGACGTGAAGCAGATGGAGGCGGGGTCATAGTGGTACCATCCACTAGTCGAAGTAGGTCTTCGTCCAAAGGTTGAACAAGTGTTGAAGAATTCTTTGTAACAAGATCCCATGATGCTGCAGTGTCCGACAGTTGTGATGAATGGTTTGAAAAACCGACAAGTTGAAGATTGAGACACTTATGCAGCATATAGAAATCTTTATTCAGGAAACGTTTCGCCACACAGTGGCTTCATCAGTCCAATACAAAGAGGAAGGCGTAAGGAGAGGAGGAGAATGAGGTAATCAGTCCCTCAACCTGGAGTCGATGTGTTCAGTCCATCAATCTTGTAGAATGTACAGCATAGGACCGTAGACGTGGCTTATATACTGTAGTGAGGTGACGTGAAGCAGATGGAGGCGGGGTCATAGTGGTACCATCCACTAGTCGAAGTAGGTCTTCGTCCAAAGGTTGAACAAGTGTTGAAGAATTCTTTGTAACAAGATCCCATGATGCTGCAGTGTCCGACAGTTGTGATGAATGGTTTGAAAAACCGACAAGTTGAAGATTGAGACACTTATGCAGCATATGGAAATCTTTATTCAGGAAACGTTTCGCCACACAGTGGCTTCATCAGTCCAATACAAAGAGGAAGGCGTAAGGAGAGGAGGAGAATGAGGTAATCAGTCCCTCAACCTGGAGTCGATGTGTTCAGTCCATCAATCTTGTAGAATGTACAGCATAGGACCGTAGACGTGGCTTATATACTGTAGTGAGGTGACGTGAAGCAGATGGAGGCGGGGTCATAGTGGTACCATCCACTAGTTGTTAGGTAAGACACATATGCAACAGTTAGACAACTTTATTCCGAAACGTTTCGCCTACACAGTAGGCTTCTTCAGTCGAATACAGAAAGTAGGCAGGAACAGTAGAGATGTGAAGACGATGTAATCAGTCCATCACCCTTAAAGTCGTAGAATTTGAGGTTGTCAGTCCCTCGGCCTGGAGAAGTTCAGTTCCATAGTCAGGAACTATCTGAAGATCAAGCGACAGTGCGGAGACTTAAATACTGTCGGAAGGAGAGGTGCAGGGTAGTAGTAGTAGTAGTAGTAGTAGTAGTAGTAGTAGTAGTAGTGAGAGGCAACTGAGAGGTCATGTCCCTCTCAGATCCAACCCTTCTCACTTGAAAAGCTTGTCCAAGGTGTTTTCTGTACCAAGATGCCACGTGTTGCAGTGTCTGACAAGATGAACATAAAAATGGTATACAATACCTGTCGGTATTGTATACCATTTTTATGTTCACCATCCACTAGTACCATCCAGGTTGAGGGACTGATTACCTCATTCTCCTCCTCTCCTTACGCCTTCCTCTTTGTATTGGACTGATGAAGCCACTGTGTGGCGAAACGTTTCCTGAATAAAGATTTCCATATGCTGCATAAGTGTCTCAATCTTCAGTGAGGTGACTTGAAGCAGACGGAGGCGGGATCATAGTGGTATCATCCACTAATCGAAGTAGGTCTTTGTCCAAAGGTTGAACAAGCGTTGAAGAATTCTTTGTAAGAAGATCCCATGATCGGTTTTTCAAACCATTCATCACAACTGTCAGACACTGCAGCATCATGGGATCTTCTTACAAAGAATTCTTCAACGCTTGTTCAACCTTTGGACAAAGACCTCCTTCGACTAGTGGATGGTAAAGTAAAAGGACACAAGTGCAACTAATGTGACATTTATTGTGGCAACGTTTCGCTCTCCAGGAGCTTTATCAAGCCATTACAAACAATACATGGACACAGAGGGTATATAAAGGCTCAGAGTGAGGTGAATACTAGTGAGGTACCATTCCGATGTTCACTAGTGGTAGTAGTAGTAGTAGTAGTGGTAGTGACAAAAGCAATTAATTCGTACATGAGTAAAAGGATATAAAAGCTATTACTTGGGTAACATAAAAATAGGTTGGACAAATATAAACTGGAATGAGGCAGGTTGTTTCAGTGTTCACTCTCTGTGCTTTGTGTAGTATAACACAAGTAATAGCTTTTATATCCTTTTACTCATGTACGAATTAATTGCTTTTGTCACTACCACTACTACTACTACTACTACCACTAGTGAACATCGGAATGGTACCTCACTAGTATTCACCTCACTCTGAGCCTTTATATACCCTCTGTGTCCATGTATTGTTTGTAATGGCTTGATAAAGCTCCTGGAGAGCGAAACGTTGCCACAATAAATGTCACATTAGTTGCACTTGTGTCCTTTTACTTTACATATTGTCGGTAATTCTACCAACTTTATTAGTGGATGGTACCACTATGATCCCGCCTCCGCCTGCTTCACGTCACCTCACTACAGTATATAAGCCACGTCTACGGCCCTATGCTGTACATTCTACAAGATTGATGGACTGAACACATCGACTCCAGGTTGAGGGACTGATTACCTCATTCTCCTCCTCTCCTTACGCCTTCCTCTTTGTATTGGACTGATGAAGCCACTGTGTGGCGAAACGTTTCCTGAATAAAGATTCCCATATGCTGCAAAAGTGTCTCAATCTTCAACTTGTCGGTTTTTCAAACCATTCGTCACCACTGTCAGACACTGCAGCATCATGAGATCTGTGATGAATGGTTTGAAAAACCGACAAGTTGAAGATTGAGACACTTATGCAGCATATGGGAATCTTTATTCAGGAAACGTTTCGCCACACAGTGGCTTCATCAGTCCAATACATAAGAACATAAGAACATAAGAACGAAGGAACACTGCAGAAGGCCTACTGGCCCATGCGAGGCAGGTCCAAGTCTCCTACCGGCTTAAGCCAATGCACCCAACCTAGTCAGGTCAGGTCACATTGACTTAAGGGAGGAACACGGCAACCGACCTGTTAGCACAAGCTATCAGGTCTAACTCACACCCACCCACATCTACTCATGTATTTATCCAACCTATTTTTAAAGCTACACAACGTTCTGGCCTCTATAACGGTACTTGGGAGTTTGTTCCACTCATCCACAACTCTATTACCAAACCAGTACTTTCCTATATCCTTCCTGAATCTGAATTTTTCCAACTTAAAACCATTGCTGCGAGTCCTGTCTAGGCTAGATATTTTCAGCACACTATTTACATCCCCTTTATTTATTCCTGTCTTCCACTTATACACCTCAATCATATCCCCCCTAATTCTACGTCTTTCTAGAGAGTGCAGATTCAGGGCCCTTAGTCTATCCTCATAGGGAAGGTTTCTGATACATGGGATCATCTTTGTCATCCTCCTTTGTACATTTTCCAGAGAATTTATATCCATTCTGTAATACGGTGACCAAAACTGTGCAGCATAATCTAAATGAGGCCTAACCAAGGATGTATAGAGTTGAAGAACAACCTGAGGACTCCTATTATTTATGCTTCTTGATATGAAGCCAAGGATTCTATTAGCTTTATTGCGAACACTTATGCACTGTTGTCTTGGTTTCAGATTACTGCTAACCAGAACTCCTAAATCTTTTTCGTAATCCGTAATATTAAGATCTACATTATTTAGTTTATATGTGGCATGGTTATTGTCCTGTCCAACATTTAGAACTTTGCATTTGTCTATATTAAACTGCATCTGCCACTTCTCCGACCACTGCATCAGTCTATTCAAATCTTCCTGGAGTGCTCGAATGTCCTCGTCAGAATGAATTCGACGGCCTATTTTGGTGTCATCGGCAAACTTGCCGATGTCGCTCTTTATGCCCTCATCTATGTCGTTTATGTAGATTGTGAACAGCAGGGGGCCCAACACTGACCCCTGTGGAACACCGCTCGTGACGCTTCCCCACTCTGATTTCTCCCCATTTATGCAAACTCTCTGCTGCCTATTTGTCAACCATGACTCTATCCA
Organism: Cherax quadricarinatus; assembly: GCF_038502225.1. Taxonomy (NCBI): domain Eukaryota; kingdom Metazoa; phylum Arthropoda; class Malacostraca; order Decapoda; family Parastacidae; genus Cherax; species Cherax quadricarinatus. Next base: position 7,001,139 of record NC_091376.1, read on the forward strand.
GGAAAAAATTTCTCCTCCTATTCCATGTGCTTTAATTTTCCTCAATAGTCTCTGATGTGGGACCCTGTCAAAAGCCTTACTGAAGTCCATATACACAATATCATATTCATTACCATGATCTACCTCCTCAAATACCTTAGTGAAAAAAGTTAATAAATTCGTAAGGCAGGAACGCCCCTTTGTAAAACCATGCTGAGATTCGTTGATTAATTTATGCTTTTCAAGGTGGCTACGAACTGCCTCGGCAATTATTGATTCCATAAATTTTCCCACTATGGAGGTTAGGCTTATTGGTCTATAGTTCGAAGCTAAGGACCTGTCACCTGTTTTGAAAATAGGTATCACATTTGCCATTTTCCACTTATCTGGCACCATGCCAGTTTGTAGTGATATGTTGAAAAGATTAGCCAAAGGTGTGCTAAGCTCCTCTTTACATTCCTTTAGAACCCTTGCATACAGTTCATCAGGGCCTGGGGATTTGTTAGGTTTTAATTTATCTATTTGCCTAAGGACCATGTCACTTGTGACCCTAATAGTGCACAGTTTATTATCGTCCTGTTCTACATAATTTACCATTACTGGAATATCACTGGTATCCTCCTGTGTAAAAACTGAGAGGAAGTATGTGTTAAAAATTCTACACATTTCCTTATCACTGTCAGTGAGCTGACCCGAGGAACTTTTGAGTGGGCCTATCTTGTCCCTGATCTTACTTCTGTATACCTGAAAGAATCCTTTTGGGTTAGTCTTCGATTCTCTTGCAACTTTAACCTCATAATCTCTTTTTGCTTTTCTAATTCCCTTTTTTATTTCTCTCTTTAACTGAATATATCGATTTCTTAATTGCCCCTCTCCTCTTTTGATTTGCCTATATATGCCTCTCTTTTGACCAATCAGATATTTTAATCTATTGTTCATCCATTTAGGATCATTTTTGTTTGATCTGATTTCCCTATTTGGAACATAATTTGACTGAGCAGCTAGAACTATGCCCTGGAAAGCATCATATCGGCAACCATCACCACCTACCTGACCCTTAGTCAGGTCATTCCAGTTCAGCCCACCTAAGTAATTTTTCAGTCCTATGAAATCAGCCAAGCGAAAGTCAGGGACGGAGACTTGATTGCCATTATTAGGGGAATTCCATAATATGTTAAAACTGAGTGATTTGTGATCACTCTCCCCAAGCTCATCATTAACCTCAAGATTATTAATTAGTGTTTCCCTACTGGCAAGAACCAAGTCAAGGAGGTTATTTCCCCTAGTTGGCTCTGTCACAAACTGTTTTAAAAAACAATCCTGGATCGAATCAAGAAAGTCACCCGACTCTAAATTTCCTGTCAAATTGCTCCAGTCAATCTGTCTATAGTTGAAATCTCCCATTAGCACAACATTTTCGTATGTAGATGCCTTACGAATTTCGTCCCATAGAAGTTTACTGCACTCCCTATCAAGATTTGGGGCCCTGTAAATCACACCCAAAATTAGTTTTTCTCGGCCCTCGAGAAGCTGTAACCAAACAGATTCAGTGGCTGACGCTTCTAATTTAATATCTTGTCTAACACAACAATTTAAATTGTCTCTGACATACATCGCTACTCCACCACCTTTCCTGTTGACCCTGTCAGTGTGGAATAATTTATAGCCTTGTATGTGACATTCAGAGGGCATCTCTCTATCTTTCAGATTGAGCCAGGTCTCTGTTATAGCAATAATATCTATGTTTCCTGCACTTGCAATTAATCTTAGCTCATCTATCTTATTTCTAACACTCCTGCTATTAGTATAGTAAACCTTAAGGGAGCTAGTCCCTTGCTGCCCTCTGCTGTCCCCCTTTGTTTGCTGACCTATTCTATTGTCTTTATTTATAACTTCATGCTGAATGCCTTTTATACATTTACTGTTTCCAACCCTAGTGTTGCAACCTGCTTGTTTCCCACACACACCCATACCTCTATCTTCCATCAGTTTAAAATCATAGGCATTTCACCAATGGCCTTCTCAATCGAGTCTGCAAGTGCTACCACCCCTGCCCCAGAGAGATGTACCCCATCCCTTGCATACATATCATGTTTGCCATAAAAGTTGTTCCAGTTGTCAATGAATGGGATTGCAAGTTCCTTGCAGTATCTGTCTAGCCAGCAATTTACACCAATTGCCCTAGACAACCATTCATTTCCTACTCCCCTTCTAGGCAAGATGCTACATATGATTGGGATCCCTCCCTTAGACTTAATGAAATCTATAGCTGACCTGTACTTATCTAGCAGCTCTTCTCTCCTACCCTTCCCAATATCATTTCCACCAGCACTGAGACAGATAATGGGCTTGTTCCCATTACCTGACATGATATTATCCAGCCTGTTGACAATGTCCCCAACACCAGCTCCAGGGAAGCACACTCTATCTCTCATCTTCTTATTCCTATTACAAAAAGCACGGTCAACATATCTTACCTGAGAGTCACCAACCACAAGAATGCGCTTACCTTCATTAGCAGGGGCAGTAGTACCCTTACCTTCACTGGCCACTGAAGTACATTCATCCTGGAGAACAGAGAAGCGATTTCCTACCTTCAGATCTTCACTCTTAACTTTCCTTACTCTGATGCGCCTCCCATTACTGTGAACAACTCGCCACTTGTAGCAGGTGCTGGGCTGCACCTCACTGCTGGTAGCCGTTGCTACCTCCCCACCTACAGCCTCCTCACAGTGAGAGACAGACTGCACCTCACTGCTAGAAGCCTCATTCCCCACATCTCCAACCACCTCACACTCTCTCCCAGGCCCATTGAGGTGGACCTTCAGCCTCCTAATCTCCTTCTGGAGAAGCAAGACCTCCTCCTTCAACTCTCCAACCTCAGCTTTTAAAACACTGCAGAAGCAAGCCATGCTTTGTAACCGTCCACGCTAATCCCCAAAGCAGCTCAGGGTCTGTGACCTCACGTGACGACTGACCACTGAATTTGAGGTTGTCAGTCCCTCGGCCTGGAGAAGTTCAGTTCCATAGTCAGGAACTATCTGATGATCCTTTATTGACAACGTTTCACCCACATAGTGGGCTTTTTCAAGTCACACACAGATCTACCTGGGGTGGAAGGTACGGGAGTATTTATAGTCATGTTCAGAATGTTGAGGTCAGGTGGAGAATGCTGCATCTGATGATCTACCGGGTGGAGTTATAGAGTCTTGGGTAGCTTGGCAGGGGGTATTGGACAAGTTGTGAGTAGACCTTCTGCAGTGTTCTATGTTCTTATGTGGGATAGCGATGAAGAAGTTTCTTGGCGAGTGGTTCAGCTATGTTATAGAAGCCGTTGTTCTGGTTGAAATTGTTGGTTATAGAGATAAGCGATGATTCCAGGATTCTTCGGTATTGAGTGTTGTCTTCTGTGGCGATAAGTCTTGAGTTTCTGTAGTTAATTAAATGGTTGTGTGAATTGCGATGTTGTACACAGGCATTCCTTGTATCGTCAGTCCTGCTTGCATATTGGTGTTCTGAAATACGTGTTTGGAGGTCTCTTGAGGTTTCGCCCACATATAACTTGTTGCAGTCATTACAAGGGATTATGTATACCCCTGCAGAGGATGGAGGCTTGTCCTGGCAATATAAACACAAATGCAGTATAATGTGATCCTTTATTGACTACGTTTCGCCCACACAGTGGGCTTTTTCAAGTCACAAACAGTTTCAAGTCACAAACAGTTCTGTTTGTGACTTGAAAAAGCCCACTGTGTGGGCGAAACGTAGTCAATAAAGGATCACATTATACTGCATTTGTGTTTATATTGCCATTGTGTCGGTATTTTATACCATTTATTTCCAGGCTTGTCCTGTCTACTACTGGTGATGTCCTTGATGGTCGTGGTTGTGGAGGTAGATACTTGGAATGATGTATTGGAAAAGATGTTGGAAACATGTTTGGCAATGGAGTTGGTGGGGAGGACTATGCATCTCTTCTCGGCAGTGTCTTCTCTGGGTGTGTTGAAGATGTTTAATGCCCGCCGTCTGCAGTCTCTGGTGAAGTGACGAGGATAGTGGAGTTTAGAAAATACTTGTTCAATTATAGTGCATTCTTCCTCAAGGAACTCATTGCTGCAGATTCTGAGTGCACGCAGGAAGAAGCCTATAATTACACCACGTTTGGTTTTGGTGTCGTGGTGAGAGTAGAAGTGGAGAAGATCGTTTTGGTTGGTGGGTTTTCGATGGTCAGCTTTGCAGAGCAGAACATCAAGGAATGGAAGAGTGTTGTCGACTTCTTCAAGTGTGAACTGGACTGAAGGCTCGACCTGGTTGAGCTTGTCTTGGAGAGCTTGAACGTTGAAGCGTTTAGGAGTTATGAGGAGAATGTCGTCAACATAACGGAGCCAGGTGACAGACGAAGGAATAATGGTGGAGAAACGTTCGGCTTCTAGATGTTCCATGTATAGGTTCGCCAGGACCGCACTGAGTGGCGAACCCATGGGTAGTCCAAAAGTCTGCTGAAAGAGGCGATTTTCGAAAGAGAAACACGTAAAGCCAACACATAGTTCAACAAGGTCGATGAAATCGCTGGCTGGAATGGGAAGATCAAGTGAATCGTCAATTGTCCTGCGCAAGAGATCGATGGCTTGTGTAGTAGGTACTTTGGTGAATAGGGAAGTCACGTCAAGGCTGGAAAGTTTCTTGATCCTGATGTTGATGTTCATCAGAGACTGCAGACGGCGGGCATTAAACATCTTCAACGCACCCTTCAATGCACTGCCGAGAAGAGATGCATAGTCCTCCCCACCAACTCCATTGCCAAACATGTTTCCAACATCTTTTCCAATACATCATTCCAAGTATCTACCTCCACAACCACGACCATCAAGGACATCACCAGTAGTAGACAGGACAAGCCTCCATCCTCTGCAGGGGTATACATAATCCCTTGTAATGACTGCAACAAGTTATATGTGGGCGAAACATCAAGAGCCCTCCAAACACTTATTTCAGAACACCAATATGCAAGCAGGACTGACGATACAAGGAATGCCTGTGTACAACATCGCAATTCACACAACCATTTAATTAACTACAGAAACTCAAGACTTATCGCCACAGAAGACAACACTCAATACCGAAGAATCCTGGAATCATCGTTTATCTCTATAACCAACAATTTCAACCAGAACAACGGCTTCTATAACATAGCTGAACCACTCGCCAAGAAACTTCTTGTGTACGAATGGTATACAATACCGACAAAATGAGATTAAGACACATGTGCAACATCTGGGTATCTTTATTGTAGACGTTTCGCCATCCAGTGGCTTTATCAATACCATTCGTACACAACTTGTCAGACACTGCAACATCATGGAATCTTAATTCTGAGGACATGTACATAACCTTCACGACTACGACAACTACTACTACAACTAACCCATCTCTTTGGGAAGGACCTACTTCCACTGGGGAATCCCGCCTACCAGTGAATATGCCCTCGTCTGCTACACCTGACGTTACTATATAAGCGCCAGGATCCTTTCTTCTGCTTCAGAATCTCCACGACTATGGTGCTCTTCGCACCTACTCCTAGGTTGAGGGACTGATTACCTCATCTTCTGTACATAGTTCTACTGTCTTCAAGTTATGTCCTAGAATTTGTATTGATAAAGCCACTGGATGGCGAAACGTCTACAATAAAGATACCCAGATGTTGCACATGTGTCTTAATCTCAACTTGTCGGTATTATATACCATTCGTACACCACATAAAACACTGACAGTGACACTAGTTATCCAGGTCCCAGGACCGAAAAATTTTCTATTGTAATGAAAACAAAGCGCTAAACCTTTATGTAATGTCCTGTCCTAGTGTTTGCTTACGTGTTTTTTTCTAAATCATGGACAGGTATATAATAATAATAATAATAATAATGAGCATAACCACTACAGTAGGCCTAATGGCCCAGGTTGAAAATACTTTCTGAATATCAAAATGGTATACAATACCGACAGGATGGTTGTTAATCACATAGGCAACACTTAAGCAACTATATTCCGAAACGTTTCGCCTACACAGTAGGCTATTTTCTGTACTCGACTGAAGAAGCCTACTGTGTAGGCGAAACGTTCCGGAATAAAGTTGCTTAAGTGTTGCCTATGTGTCTTAACAAAATACTTTCTCTCCAAGACTGACTGATTACATCATATTCGTTTCACTACTACACCTGCTGCCTTTGTATTTGACTGAAGAAGTCTACTGTGTAGGTGAAACGTTTCAACAATAAAGATACCCAAATCTATACACAGAAATCACTGCATAAGTGTCTCAATCTTCAACTTGTCGGTTTTTCAAACCATTCATCACAACTGTCGGACACTGCAGCATCATGGGATCTTGTTACAAAGAATTCTTCTACACTTGTTCAACCTTTGGACGAAGACCTACTTCGACTAGTGGATGGTACCACTATGGTCCCGCCTCCATCTGCTTCACGTCACCTCACTACAGTATATAAGCCACGTCTACGGCCCTATGCTGTACATTCTACAAGATTGATGGACTGAACACATCGACTCCAGGTTGAGGGACTGATTACCTCATTCTCCTCCTCTCCTTACGCCTTCCTCTTTGTATTGGACTGATGAAGCCACTGTGTGGCGAAACGTTTCCTGAATAAAGATTTCCATATGCTGCATAAGTGTCTCAATCTTCAACTTGTCGGTTTTTCAAACCATTCATCACAACTGTCGGACACTGCAGCATCATGGGATCTTGTTACAAAGAATTCTTCTACACTTGTTCAACCTTTGGACGAAGACCTACTTCGACTAGTGGATGGTACCACTATGATCCCGCCTCCATCTGCTTCACGTCACCTCACTACAGTATATAAGCCACGTCTACGGCCCTATGCTGTACATTCTACAAGATTGATGGACTGAACACATCGACTCCAGGTTGAGGGACTGATTACCTCATTCTCCTCCTCTCCTTACGCCTTCCTCTTTGTATTGGACTGATGAAGCCACTGTGTGGCGAAACGTTTCCTGAATAAAGATTTCCATATGCTGCATAAGTGTCTCAATCTTCAACTTGTCGGTTTTTCAAACCATTCATCACACAGAAATCACTCCCTACGAAAGTAAAAAAAAAGACTGGGCAGGCGATGCAAAATACCCCCAATAAAAAGTAGGGGCGCCATTGGTACACTAAGGGAAAACACCATAAGTGTCCGGGGCCCAAGACTGTTCAACAGCCTCCCATCAAGCATTAGGGGAATTGCCAATAAACCCCTGGCTGCCTTCATGAGAGAGCTGGACAGATACCTAAAGTCAGTACCGGATCAGCCGGGCTGTGGCTCGTACGTTGGACTGCGTGCAGCCAGCAGTAACAGCCTAGTTGATCAGGCCCTGATCCATCGGGAGGCCTGGTCATGGACCGGGCCGCGGGGGCGTTGATCCCCGGAATAACCTCCAGGTAACCTCCAGGCAACCCATAACTGGAAAAGAATGATGACGACAGACAGTATGCAGATAACATGACTCACGAAATCGTAATGACACGATTGCAAACAAACCATACCACGGGCGGGATTTGAACCCGTGGTCACAGAGTCTCAAAACTCCAGACCGTCGCGTTAGCCACTGGACCAGCTAGCCACAATAAGATTCGTCCAACTAGGTATATTTCTACACCATAGGAAGGTTAGCATAGGGCTGTGACATCGAAGGAAGCCATGCCTCTCCCGAATTTCCAACCTGAATGTCAAAAACAAAAGCATGGCTTCCTTCGATGTCACAGCCCTCTTTACCAACGTTCCTACTGACGCTGCAATCAACATTCTGAGACAGAGGCTCACTGAAAACCACCACCTCCCTTTACCTCTTCTAGATTTCATCAATCTAGTGGAACTTTGTGTTAATTTCAACTTCTTCAAGTATCAGGACAACTGTTACAAACAGTGCTTTGGGATGGCAATGGGCAGCCCGCTCAGTGCTGTGCTTGCCAACCTCTTCATGGAAAACTTGGAGACAGAGAAATTCAGCACCCTCATTCCCAACACCGTTACCTGGCTAAGATACGTTGATGATATATTGGTTTTCTATCCGAGACGTCTCAATATCCAGGCCCTTCTCAACAAGATCAATGCAGTTGAACCATCAATAAAGTTCACACTTGAACTCGAAAATGATGGCAAACTTCCTTTCCTCGACGTTCTACTGTGCAGATCTCCCGACAGTGACAAACTTCTCTTCAAAGTGTATAGAAAACCTACCAACAAGGACGATCTTATACACTTTTATTCACACCAAGACACCCGCACTAAGAGAGGAGTCCTCATTGGCTTCTTGAGAGCTCTTCGCATCTCCAGCCCTTGTTTTCTAGAAGAAGAATGCACTTACATAACACAAGCCTTTACACGTCTTCAGTTCCCATCTTTCTTCATCCGAGATTGCAGACTCAAGGCACAAGCTATCCTCAACAAACCGCCCATGGAACAGCCCCCTAAGCAGAATGAACATTAAAATGGTATAAAATACCGACAGATTGTTAGGTAAGACACATATGCAACAGTTAGGTATCTTTATTTTGAAACGTTTCGCCTACACAGTAGGCTTCTTCAGTCGAGTACAGAAAAGTTGATAGAAGCAGAAGATACTTGAAGACGATGTAATCAGTCCATCACCCTTAAAGTTTTGAGGTGGTCAGTCCCTCAGTCTGGAGAAGAGCATTGTTCCGTTGTCTGAAACAATATGAAGTTGAAGTGACAGAATCGGGCCTTATATAGTGCCAGGAGGTGAGACGTAGGTTGATTTGGGAGGGCAGGTCCTTCTCAAACCCAGCCGTTCTCACTAGTAGAGGTTGTCGAAGTAGATGGTCTGTACCAAGATACCCTTGTGTTGCAGTGTCTGACAGAATGAACATTAAAATGGTATAAAATACCGACAGATTGTTAGGTAAGACACATATGCAACAGTTAGGTATCTTTATTTCGAAACGTTTCGCCTACACAGTAGGCTTCTTCAGTCATAAGAACATAAGAACATAAGAACGAAGGAACACTGCAGAAGGCCTACTGGCCCATGCGAGGCAGGTCCAAGTCCCTACCGGCTTAAGCCAATGCACCCAACCTAGTCAGGTCAGGTCACACTGACTTAAGGGAGGAACACGGCAACCGACCTGTTAGCACAAGCTATCAGGTCTAACTCACACCCACCCACATCTACTCATGTATTTATCCAACCTATTTTTAAAGCTACACAACGTTCTGGCCTCTATAACGGTACTTGGGAGTTTGTTCCACTCATCCACAACTCTATTACCAAACCAGTACTTTCCTATATCCCTCCTGAATCTGAATTTTTCCAACTTAAAACCATTGCTGCGAGTCCTGTCTAGGCTAGATATTTTCAGCACACTATTTACATCCCCTTTATTTATTCCTGTCTTCCACTTATAAACCTCAATCATATCCCCCCTAATTCTACGTCTTTCTAGAGAGTGCAGTTTCAGGGCCCTTAGTCTATCCTCATAGGGAAGGTTTCTGATACATGGGATCATCTTTGTCATCCTCCTTTGTACATTTTCCAGAGAATTTATATCCATTCTGTAATACGGTGACCAAAACTGTGCAGCATAATCTAAATGAGGCCTAACCAAGGATGTATAGAGTTGAAGAACAACCTGAGGACTCCTATTATTTATGCTTCTTGATATGAAGCCAAGGATTCTATTAGCTTTATTGCGAACACTTATGCACTGTTGTCTTGGTTTCAGATTACTGCTAACCAGAACTCCTAAATCTTTTTCGCAATCCGTAATATTAAGATCTACATTATTTAGTTTATATGTGGCATGGTTATTGTCCTGTCCAACATTTAGAACTTTGCATTTGTCTATATTAAACTGCATCTGCCACTTCTCCGACCACTGCATCAGTCTATTCAAATCTTCCTGGAGTGCTCGAATGTCCTCGTCAGAATGAATTCGACGGCCTATTTTGGTGTCATCGGCAAACTTGCCGATGTCGCTCTTTATGCCCTCATCTATGTCGTTTATGTAGATTGTGAACAGCAGGGGGCCCAACACTGACCCCTGTGGAACACCGCTCGTGACGCTTCCCCACTCTGATTTCTCCCCATTTATGCAAACTCTCTGCTGTCTATTTGTCAACCATGCCTCTATCCAGGAAAAAATTTCTCCTCCTATTCCATGTGCTTTAATTTTCCTCAATAGTCTCTGATGTGGGACCCTGTCAAAAGCCTTACTGAAGTCCATATACACAATATCATATTCGTTACCATGATCTACCTCCTCAAATACCTTAGTGAAAAAAGTTAATAAATTCGTAAGGCAGGAACGTCCCTTTGTAAAACCATGCTGAGATTCGTTGATTAATTTATGCTTTTCAAGGTGGCTACGAACTGCCTCGGCAATTATTGATTCCATAAATTTTCCCACTATGGAGGTTAGGCTTATTGGTCTATAGTTCGAAGCTAAGGACCTGTCACCTGTTTTGAAAATAGGTATCACATTTGCCATTTTCCACTTATCTGGCACCATGCCAGTTTGTAGTGATATGTTGAAAAGATTAGCCAAAGGTGTGCTAAGCTCCTCTTTACATTCCTTTAGAACCCTTGCATACAGTTCATCAGGGCCTGGGGATTTGTTAGGTTTTAATTTATCTATTTGCCTAAGGACCATGTCACTTGTGACCCTAATAGTGCACAGTTTATTATCGTCCTGTTCTACATAATTTATCATTACTGGAATATCACTGGTATCCTCCTGTGTAAAAACTGAGAGGAAGTATGTGTTAAAAATTCTACACATTTCCTTATCACTGTCAGTGAGCTGACCCGAGGAACTTTTGAGTGGGCCTATCTTGTCCCTGATCTTACTTCTGTATACCTGAAAGAATCCTTTTGGGTTAGTCTTCGATTCTCTTGCAACTTTAACCTCATAATCTCTTTTTGCTTTTCTAATTCCCTTTTTTATTTCTCTCTTTAACTGAATATATCGATTTCTTAATTGCCCCTCTCCTCTTTTGATTTGCCTATATATGCCTCTCTTTTGACCAATCAGATATTTTAATCTATTGTTCATCCATTTAGGATCATTTTTGTTTGATCTGATTTCCCTATTTGGAACATAATTTGACTGAGCAGCTAGAACTATGCCCTGGAAAGCATCATATCGGCAACCATCACCACCTACCTGACCCCTAGTCAGGTCATTCCAGTTCAGCCCACCTAAGTAATTTTTCAGTCCTATGAAATCAGCCAAGCGAAAGTCAGGGACGGAGACTTGATTGCCATTATTAGGGGAATTCCATGATATGTTAAAACTGAGTGATTTGTGATCACTCTCCCCAAGCTCATCATTAACCTCAAGATTATTAATTAGTGTTTCCCTACTGGCAAGAACCAAGTCAAGGAGGTTATTTCCCCTAGTTGGCTCTGTCACAAACTGTTTTAAAAAACAATCCTGGATCGTATCAAGAAAGTCACCCGACTCTAAATTTCCTGTCAAATTGCTCCAGTCAATCTGTCTATAGTTGAAGTCTCCCATTAGCACAACATTTTCGTATGTAGATGCCTTACGAATTTCGTCCCATAGAAGTTTACTGCACTCCCTATCAAGATTTGGGGCCCTGTAAATCACACCCAAAATTAGTTTTTCTCGGCCCTCGAGAAGCTGTAACCAAACAGATTCAGTGGCTGACGCTTCTAATTTAATATCTTGTCTAACACAACAATTTAAATTGTCTCTGACATACATCGCTACTCCACCACCTTTCCTGTTGACCCTGTCAGTGTGGAATAATTTATAGCCTTGTATGTGACATTCAGATGGCATCTCTCTATCTTTCAGATTGAGCCAGGTCTCTGTTATAGCAATAATATCTATGTTTCCTGCACTTGCAATTAATCTTAGCTCATCTATCTTATTTCTAACACTCCTGCTATTAGTATAGTAAACCTTAAGGGAGCTAGTCCCTTGCTGCCCTCTGCTGTCCCCCTTTGTTTTCTGACCTGTTCTATTGTCTTTATTTATAACTTCATGCTGAATGCCTTTTATACATTTACTGTTTCCAACCCTAGTGTTGCAACCTGCTTGTTTCCCACACACACCCATACCTCTATCTTCCATCAGTTTAAAATCATAGGCATTTCACCAATGGCCTTCTCAATCGAGTCTGCAAGTGCTACCACCCCTGCCCCAGAGAGATGAACCCCATCCCTTGCATACATATCATGTTTGCCATAAAAGTTGTTCCAGTTGTCAATGAATGGGATTGCAAGTTCCTTGCAGTATCTGTCTAGCCAGCAATTTACACCAATTGCCCTAGACAACCATTCATTTCCTACTCCCCTTCTAGGCAAGATGCTACATATGATTGGGATCCCTCCCTTAGACTTAATGAAATCTATAGCTGACCTGTACTTATCTAGCAGCTCTTCTCTCCTACCCTTCCCAATATCATTTCCACCAGCACTGAGACAGATAATGGGCTTGTTCCCATTACCTGACATGATATTATCCAGTCTGTTGACAATGTCCCCAACACCAGCTCCAGGGAAGCACACTCTATCTCTCATCTTCTTATTCCTATTACAAAAAGCACGGTCAACATATCTTACCTGAGAGTCACCAACCACAAGAATGCGCTTACCTTCATTAGCAGGGGCAGTAGTACCCTTACCTTCACTGGCCACTGAAGTACATTCATCCTGGAGAACAGAGAAGCGATTTCCTACCTTCAGATCTTCACTCTTAACTTTCCTTACTCTGATGCGCCTCCCATTACTGTGAACAACTCGCCACTTGTAGCAGGTGCTGGGCTGCACCTCACTGCTGGTACCCGTTGCTAGTCGAGTACAGAAAAGTTGATAGAAGCAGAAGATACTTGAAGACGATGTAATCAGTCCATCACCCTTAAAGTTTTGAGGTGGTCAGTCCCTCAGTCTGGAGAAGAGCATTGTTCCGTTGTCTGAAACAATATGAAGTTGAAGTGACAGAATCGGGCCTTATATAGTGCCAGGAGGTGAGACGTAGGTTGATTTGGGAGGGCAGGTCCTTCTCAAACCCAGCCGTTCTCACTAGTAGAGGTTGTCGAAGTAGATGGTCTGTACCAAGATACCCTTGTGTTGCAGTGTCTGACAGAATGAACATTAAAATGGTATAAAATACCGACAGATTGTTAGGTAAGACACATATGCAACAGTTAGGTATCTTTATTTTGAAACGTTTCGCTTGGTACAGACCATCTACTTCGACAACCTCTACTAGTGAGAACGGCTGGGTTTGAGAAGGACCTGCCCTCCCAAATCAACCTACGTCTCACCTCCTGGCACTATATAAGGCCCGATTCTGTCACTTCAACTTCATATTGTTTCAGACAACGGAACAATGCTCTTCTCCAGACTGAGGGACTGACCACCTCAAAACTTTAAGGGTGATGGACTGATTACATCGTCTTCAAGTATCTTCTGCTTCTATCAACTTTTCTGTACTCGACTGAAGAAGCCTACTGTGTAGGCGAAACGTTTCAAAATAAAGATACCTAACTGTTGCATATGTGTCTTACCTAACAATCTGTCTGTATTTTATACCATTTTAATGTTCATTCTGTCAGACACTGCAACACAAGGGTATCTTGGTACAGACCATCTACTTCGACAACCTCTACTAGTGAGAACGGATGGGTTTGAGAAGGACCTGCCCTCCCAAATCAACCTACGTCTCACCTCCTGGCACTATATAAGGCCCGATTCTGTCACTTCAACTTCATATTGTTTCAGACAACGGAACAATGCTCTTCTCCAGACTGAGGGACTGACCACCTCAAAACTTTAAGGGTGATGGACTGATTACATCGTCTTCAAGTATCTTCTGCTTCTATCAACTTTTCTGTACTCGACTGAAGAAGCCTACTGTGTAGGCGAAACGTTTCAAAATAAAGATACCTAACTGTTGCATATGTGTCTTACCTAACAATCTGTCGGTATTTTATACCATTTTAATGTTCATTCTGTCAGACACTGCAACACAAGGGTATCTTGGTACAGACCATCTACTTCGACAACCTCTACTAGTGAGAACGGCTGGGTTTGAGAAGGACCTGCCCTCCCAAATCAACCTACGTCTCACCTCCTGGCACTATATAAGGCCCGATTCTGTCACTTCAACTTCATATTGTTTCAGACAACGGAACAATGCTCTTCTCCAGACCGAGGGACTGACCACCTCAAAACTTTAAGGGTGATGGACTGATTACATCGTCTTCAAGTATCTTCTGCTTCTATCAACTTTTCTGTACTCGACTGAAGAAGCCTACTGTGTAGGCGAAACGTTTCAAAATAAAGATACCTAACTGTTGCATATGTGTCTTACCTAACAATCTGTCGGTATTTTATACCATTTTAATGTTCATTCTGTCAGACACTGCAACACAAGGGTATCTTGGTACAGACCATCTACTTCGACAACCTCTACTAGTGAGAACGGATGGGTTTGAGAAGGACCTGCCCTCCCAAATCAACCTACGTCTCACCTCCTGGCACTATATAAGGCCCGATTCTGTCACTTCAACTTCATATTGTTTCAGACAACGGAACAATGCTCTTCTCCAGACTGAGGGACTGACCACCTCAAAACTTTAAGGGTGATGGACTGATTACATCGTCTTCAAGTATCTTCTGCTTCTATCAACTTTTCTGTACTCGACTGAAGAAGCCTACTGTGTAGGCGAAACGTTTCAAAATAAAGATACCTAACTGTTGCATATGTGTCTTACCTAACAGCCCCCTAAGCAGTTCATAGTACTCCCATGTGGTGATGTTGCCACGAATACTCGCCGGGCACTTGCTATGAGTAACATCAACGTTTCCACCATAAACACATCATCTATCAAAGACCTCACTACGAAACGCAGCCCCACACCTCTAACTTCTACAGCAGGCGTCTACACTATCCCCTGTGGGCTCTGTCCCAAGAAATATGTAGGCAGTCCGCCTGAATGAGCATCGAAATGCCTCTAACAGAGACGATGTAAGGTAGGCCTGTGTCCTCCACAGAGACTCCACGGGACATTTGATGAACTGGAACGAGGCACAACTCGTTCTCACCGACCCAGACCTCAGACGCCGACGGTGCCTAGAAGCCTCACTAATCGCCGTCACCGACACTATAGAATGCAACACTGGAAACTACAAAATTTCAAAAACATTGGCATACATGATACTTAAGCACCAACAACACAGGAGTCGATGGAAATAAATGGTATAAAATACCGACACAATGGAAATATAAACACAAATGCAGTATAATGTGATCCTTTATTGACAACGTTTCACCCACGCAGTGGGCTTTTTCAAGTCACACACGGATCTGACTGTGTGACTTGCCCATGAAACGTTGTCAATAAAGGATAACATTATACTGCATTTGTGTTTATATTTCCAACACAGGAGTCACATGATTTCATCGTCTACCCGTCCTCATCATAGGTAGAGGTTGTTTTGATAAGGACCTGCCTCGCATGGGCCAGTAGGCCTTCTACAGTGTTCCTCCATTCTTATGTTCTTATAAGAACATAAGAACGAAGGAACACTGCAGAAGGCCTACTGGCCCATGCGAGGCAGGTCCAAGTCTCCTACTGGCTTAAGCCAATGCACCCAACCTAGTTAGTCTTCGATTCTCTTGCAACTTTAACCTCATAATCTCTTTTTGCTTTTCTAATTCCCTTTTTTATTTCTCTTTAACTGAATATATCGATTTCTTATTCCATATTACTTAAGTCATGTCACAGTACCAATGTATTAACATGAAAATCAGATACATTGTTTATATGTTGGTAGAATTACCGACAATACGTAAAGCAAAAGGACACAAGTGCAACTAGTGTGACATTTTATTGTGGCAACGTTTCGCTCTCCAGGAGCTTTATCAAAGCTCTTGGAGCGCGATACTTATATTTTTTTTTCGTAATATGTATGTATGCAAAAGTGTGATGAATTTTTTTGAAAACCGACAAAACCCTAAAGAAACGGGAATAAATAATTATCTCTAATTTATTTATGATATTCAAGGCTAATTTCATTTTAGCAACACATTTTGGCCATTAAAAGACGTGATTTTTTCCTAGTCAAAATCGTGGAAATTGTGTGAGCCTACTCAAGATTTTTTTCTTGCTAGATATCTGCTGTTTTATTGACAAAACTTGTTGATACAAACATTTTATGAACAAGTGTAAGATTGTGAGATAAATCACAGGGCGTGGGTCGACTTAGATAAAAGAGAGAAGACTAGTGTAACAAATAGTTGAGTGAGCAGATGACTGTGTGGGTCGCAGCCTACTAGCATCCAGTATTGTTTTCCTTCAAACTTGGTAACTAACATCAACAAGTGATAAAGACATGAGATTATTCAGATATTTATTAAGGAACATTTCGTGCGCCATAAAATAGGTGGTTTTGATAAGGCCTTGTATGGGCCAGTAGGCCTGCTGCTGTGTTCCTCCGTTTTTATGTTCTTTGAGTTAGGAAAGCGTAGAATTTCCTATATTAAGATCCCAAGATGATGCTGTGTCTGACTGGAACCGTAGATAAATGGTTCAGAGAACTGACAAGTTGATTAATGAGAAGAAATGATCACTGCAGCAGGCTTACTGGCTCAGGCTAGGTAAGTCCACTCACATCCACAAGATTATTGCTTCAGTGACGCTACTTGGGAGTTCGTTCCCTTCAGCCACAATTATTACCAAACTCGTCCTCTCTTCACACCCTTCTGATTTGTCGGTATTTTATACCTTTCTTACACAACTTGTCAGACACTGCAACATCATGGAATCTTGGTTCAGAGGACATCTACAAGACCTTCTTCACGGCTGCTGCAACTAACCCATCTCTTTGGGAAGGACCTACTTCCACTGGGGAATCCCGCCTACCAGTGACTGCCCTCGTCTGCTGCCCGTCCCATTCACTGACGCCTATAAAAAGCGCCAGTCTTCTTGCCTTTGCTCCAGACTCTCCTCCACCACGATGCTGTGAACACTAACTCCAAGGCCGAGGGACTGATTACCTCATCTTTTGTATATAGTTCTACTGTCTTCCTATTATGTCCTAGAATCTGTATTGATAAAGCCACTGGATGGCGAAACGTCTACTACAATAAAGATATCCAGATGTTGCACATGTGTCTTAACTTTCATTGGACTGATGAAGCCACTGTGTGGCGAAACGTTTCATCAATAAAGATTCCCATATGTTGCACAAGTGTCTCAATTCTTCAACTCGCATATTACCAAACCAATGCTTTCGTATATCCTTTCTAAATATTTTTTTTCCAACTTGAACCCACTGTCGCGAGTCGTGTCTTGGTTAGGTATTTTTAGCACGTTATTTACATCCCCTAGCTTTGTGTACGAATGGTATATAATACCGACAAGATGAGAGTAAGACACATGTGCAACATCTGGGTATCTTTATTGTAGACGTTTCGCCATCCAGTGGCTTTATCAATACAAATTCCAGGACATAACTTGAAGACAGTAGAACTATGTACAGAAGATGAGGTAATCAGTCCCTCAACCTAGGAGTAGGTGCGAACAGCACCATAGTGCGAACTATGGTGCTGTTCGCACCTACTCCTAGGTTGAGGGACTGATTACCTCATCTTCTGTACATAGTTCTACTGTCTTCAAGTTATGTCCTGGAATTTGTATTGATAAAGCCACTGGATGGCGAAACGTCTACAATAAAGATACCCAGATGTTGCACATGTGTCTTACTCTCATCCCCTAGCTTTATTCCTGTTTTCCATTTATACACCTCAATCATATCCCCCCTAATTCTATGTCTTTCCATTGAGTACAGATCCAGGGCCTTCAGTCTATCCTAGTAGAAAAGATTTCCGATACATGGAATTAACTTTGCCATCCTTCTATGTACGTTTTCCAGCTTATTTATGTTCATTCTGTAATACGTGACCAGAACTTTGCAGGATAAATGAGGCCTAACCAACAAAATGTAGAATTGAAGTATAACCTCAGGACTCCAGTTATTTATGCTTCTTGATGTGAAGCCAAGAATTTTATTCGCTTTACTGGAATCACTTAGCTTTAGATTACTACTAACCCGAACTCCCAAAATCTTTTTCGCGTTCTCAGCGATTGTGAGGGAAAAGTTCAATAGATAGGAGTAGCGAGGGAGTGTATAGTAACAATAGTTTCATTGCCGGCTACTTGTTAAGGTAGGGTAAGTCCCGCTCCCGCTATTCTCCCCTCCCCGAAAGTGATAGTTTGATTGCCGGCTGCTTGTTAAGGTAGGGTCAGTCTAGCTCCCGCTAACCCTTCCCCTCCCTCTTCCCCCCCCCCGAAAGGTGACGTGTGGGGGGCTCCGGTCAAACAGTAAATCACTCGACTCACAGCTCCCAACACTACTCTTGAAAGGACAGAGAGGGTCACCTGCTAATCAACGAGTAGAATTGAAGGAGACGGACTAACGTTCTGAGACGTCCCAAATTTTTGATCCACTTACCTGTTTGTGTATGCAAGTAGCAGGATATAACCCCTCATCATTGCAGTGGTAAAGAACCTGCTTTCCTGTCAGCTGGACGGATTATTGATGGCTATAAAATCTGTGAAGAACGAGCCGGTGGGTTGTCACCCACACCTCCGACCCCCCCCATCATCAGCAACGGCTACGATTTCAACAACACGCAGTGTCACCAACACCAGACACCCAAGTTATATATATATATATATATATATATATATATATATATATATATATATATATATATATATATATTAGTGTTGAATTCAGTTATCATTTATATTTTTCATTTTTCATTTTCTTTAATGTAGGATTAATATTTCATATTTAAGTGTTTTATATTTTATATTTTCTATATAATAAAGTGTTTATGTTTGTCTGGTATTATTTCTTTTTCTGGTATTTAAAAGATTTGGTGATTGTTATAGTCTCAATTTATTGTAAGTCAATTCAGGCAGGATATAATATTTAATTCTGCCACCTTTTTGTTCGAGCTTGAAACACTTTGGAGGATTAGACTCTAGGGACCTGAGATTTTCCAGTGACAATTTGTTTCATTGAGCTCTTTATTTTATCAAGGGAACTGTCGTAGGACATTCTTGATTTGTTATTGAGAAGATTGGATGATCAAGTGACCCCATTCTACTTACTGTTTGCTCGGAGCCGGCATAGAACCCTTTGTTTTCATTAATACATATTGTTTAACTGAAGCAGGGATCGAGCCCTCTGGTTTATTTACAGTTTGAGTGGAGCAGGAATTGAACCCTCCGTTTTCTTCGAGACCCGTTTCATTTTCCCCCTGGTAGTTTAAGTTCTTGCAAGTATGGAGGAATACCAGTTTTGGATGAATGCTCTTAGTTAGAAATAACAGGGAAAAATTTAGAATCTTTCATTAGTGCTAAGATCCAGGAAAGAATTGAAAGAGAGAAGAGAGACAGTTAGAAAGGGAAAGACAGGAGAAAAAGGAGAGAGAGAGAGAACTGAAAGAGAAAGCAAAGAAAGACAGAAAGAGAGCGAGAAGACAAAAAAGAGCGTGATAGACTTGATCATGAGGAAAGAGCTAGAGAACGTGAGGAACAAGCTAAAATACATGAGGAACAAGCTAAGATACGTGAGGAACAAGTTAAATTAAGAGAACTTGAGGAAAGAGCAAAGGATAGAGAACATGAGTTAATAGAGAGAGAAAAGGATCACAAGCTCGAAAAATCTCACCTTGAATTAGAGAATAAAAAGTTAACTTTTACACAACAACAATTAGAGGAAGGAGTAATTGAACATCATGCAGCTAGTGCACATATTCCAACACCTAATTTACCTCCCTTCACAGAGGGGGACGACATAACTTCATACATTATCAGGTTCGAAAATACTGCTACCCTCTGTGAATGGCCTACTGACACCTGGGCTACCAGGTTAGGAATGTTATTTTCCGGTACAGCTTTGAATATCTATGCAACTTTGTCACAGGATATCATATGTAATTATAACCTACTGAAGAAGGCAATCCTTAAAGCATATCAAAAAACCACTAATTCTTACAGGAAAGATTTCAGGTATGCCACCTTACAGCCTGGCCAGAACTTTCAGCAGTTACAGGTAACACTCTTTCGTTTGTTCGACTTTTGGATAGAGAGTCCAGGAATTGATCACAGTTATGAATCTCTTAGAGACTTCATGGTTGCTGACCAGTTCCTGACAGCTCTTCCCCACCAGATAAGAACATTCATTAGAGAACGTAACCTGATTAAAGCTGAGGAAGTTGGTGAGGCCGCTGACTTGTATGCTGAGGCTCACAATTCCTATAAAGACCTAAAGGAATCGAACCCTAAGGGCAAGGGTTCATCAGACCTTTAGAAATCAAAGCCTCTAGTGGAAAGTAAAGTGACTTCTTTTATTCCTGTTTGTCATTTGTGTGGTGTTAAGGGACAAACGTCCAGATTGTCCTTCAAAGAAGGTCCAAAAAGTTGGAAGATGTTTTGAAGACTGTAATGACCAAGCACCCTTCTGTTCAGGAACAGTTAATGGACTAATGTATCTACCATTTTACGAGACACTGGATGCACATGTATAGTCATTTCTGATAAGCTGTTCCCTAATCTTAAAGAAACTCATTCCTCTGCTATACTTTCAGACTACTTGGGCCGTACGGACACTTTTCCTACCATCCGTTCTTACATTAGGTCTAAATGGTTCACAGGTTGGTCTGAAGATGTACTAGCTCCCATCACTTCTTGCTCCGTACTAATAGGTAATGTAAAAGGTGCCATTCTTCCTTCTGAAGTTGACCTTTCATCACCAAAGATGGACATAAGTGTTTCAGATCCTCTTCCTGTAGAGTCAGAGAAGCCCCTCGAAAGCTCAGACGAGACAATGTCTTGTGAGATTCATGTGGGATTAAAAACCAGTGATGCTACTCTCGAAAGCGAGGTAGTAGGATCACTGGTTCACTTGTTAGATGAAAGTGAAGATATCACCTCCGATACCATAAATGTCTTGACTAGGGCTCAGACCAAAGCCCAGGCTTCTCCTACTGTCCATCCTTTGATTTTCCCTGACTTTAAGCCTTTAGATATATCAAAGGAGTTCTTTGATATAATTGCCCTTCTCTTCAGAATTGCCATAATGCCGCTAAACAAAATCAAGTTATCCAAAGGAAAAACTTTTCATATAAATTTGAATATATAAAAGGTTATCTTGTACAAGTCAGTATTCAAATTAAATTTAGATGAGATAGACTATTCCATCTTAGTTGTTCCAAGTCAATGCAGAGAGACTGTTCTTAAAATGGCTCATGACCTGCCAGTGGCCGGACATTTCTCGCATCGTAAAACCTTAAATTAGGGAAACCTATTTTTGGCCAAAAATGTCCTCAGATGTCACTACCTATTGTAGATCGTGTAAAGTTTGCCAACTGTCATCCTCCCGAGGTACCAGGCGAGTGCCTATGGTCAAAATGCCAGTCTTTACGGTATCTTTTGAAAGAGTAGCTATTGACATCGTTGGTCCTTTATCTCCACTTTCATCTGGGGGACATAGATATATATTAACACTAGTTGATTATGCTTCGAGTTTCCCTGAAGCCATACCCTTAAAGACCATAACTACTACAGAGGTGGCTGAAGCCCTTTTATCCATCTTCTCCAGAGTGGGCATCCCTAGAGAAATTTTGTCTGACCGTGGGACACATTTCACATCTGACTTAATGCAACATCTATACCAACTTCTGGGAGTGAAACCTCTCTTCACCACACCCTATCATCCCAGCTGTAATGGGAGGATTGAGCACCAGCATTCGATTCTCAAGTCCATTTTAAGGAAACTTTGCTCCCTTAAACCTAAGGAGTGGCATCGTTACCTACCCTGTGCTTTGTTTGCCATGAGGGAAGTTCCCAGTGACTCTTTGGGGTTTTCACCTTTTGAACTTCTCTATAGTAGACAGGCCAGAGGCCCATTGTCCATCCTTCATGACTTATGGACTAATAAGGAGGTAAATGCTGAGGTTCAGTCTTCTTACCAGTTTCTCCTTGACCTTAGATCCAAACTTGATGAGATCTCTGACATAGTTTCGAAAAACTTAAGCTTGTCAATGGACCAGTACAAAACCTATTTTGATTCCAAAAGTCAGAGGAGAAGTTTTAAAGTAGGAGATGAAGTCCTGGTACTTTTGCCTATCAAGTCAAATAAATTATTAGTAGCATGGAAAGGTCCATATAAAGTATTAAAAATTTGTGGGAAAGTTGACTACCTCATAGAAGTCAAGGGGAAACCTAAGCTTTATCATATCAACATCCTTAAGAAATATTACCAAAGAAATTCGGTTAACTGCCTTAATAACTTTGACTTAGTTTTTCCACACGAACTTGATAAGACAACTGAAGAATGTAAGGTGTGTGTAATTGACACCTCTAACTTAGACTATGATGAAGAACTACATGACTTGGTGACTCTTGACCACTCGGGCACAACCAACATTAATATTAATGAATCTTTGGATGACCGTAAGAGACATGAACTACTTCAATGTGTGAGTAACTTTTCAGATGTCTTTACTGATATTCCAGGTGTTACCTCCACGGTAGTCCATAAGATTGACTTAGTGACGGACAATCCTATCAAACGAAAATTATACCCAGTTCCAGTTCACCTTAGGGATGCATTTGACCGAGAGGTAGACAAATTATTAAAACTAAAGATCATTGAACCTTCAGTATCTGCATATTGCTCACCAGTAGTCATGGTTAAGAAGGAGGATAATTCATATAGACTTGCTATTGACTTCAGAGGCCTTAATGCTATAACTCGGTGGGATGCTGAGCTTATGCCCTTAATAGAAAGCGATCTACAC
The DNA here is from genome assembly GCF_038502225.1 of Cherax quadricarinatus. NCBI lineage: Eukaryota > Metazoa > Arthropoda > Malacostraca > Decapoda > Parastacidae > Cherax > Cherax quadricarinatus. Next base: position 7,024,015 of record NC_091376.1, read on the forward strand.
AAATTTTATGATGCTTCCTTCTTTTCAGAGATTGATATTGCGCAGACATATCATCAAGTAATGTTAGATCCTTCTTCTAAGCAGTACACTGCTTTTCCTACACACCAAGGACTGATGCAATATAGAACTATGCCCTTTGGTTTGGTAACTGCCTGTGCTACCTACGTTAGACTGATGAGAAAGGTCTTGGGTAATATGCCAAATGTTTCAGTTTATTTTGATAACATTTACGTAATGACATCCACGTGGGGCAAACATATCCAAACATTAACATCAGTTTTGCGTAGGTTACGCTCACGTGGCCTCACTGCCAAGCCAAAGAAATGCTTCCTTGGGTATAACAAGATTAGATATCTTGGACTGATACTTTTTAATAACTCTCTGCAGCCTCTCCCCAGTAAGATCAAAGCTTTATTAGAATTTAAATTTCCCAAAACCAAGAAGCTCATGCGTAGCTTTCTTGGTTTTGTAAATTTTTATGCACGGTTTATCCCGAACCTTACTGATCTTACAGGCATCTTATCCAACTTCCTTAAAAAGTCTGTGAAGGAACCTCTTGAACTCTCCGACGTAGCTCGGGAAAAGTTTAATGAGATTCAAAATATCTTCTCGAAAGACCCTATACTTAAGATTCCAGATATTAATAAAACATCTTGTTTGAGAACTGATGCCTCCAATACTGGCTTAGGTGCAGTGCTACTACAATACCATGATGGTACTCCCTTCCCTGTATGCTTCCTAAGCCGGAAACTCCTTCCCGCAGAAACGAGATACTCCACCATAGAAAAGGAATGTTTGGCCCTTGTGTGGGGTATCTCCAAACTTAAATTTTATTTGCTGGGAAAAGAATTCATTTTAGAAACGGACCACAAACCTTTGAGATACCTAGAAACTTTTAAGGGAACCAACAGTCGCCTCTTGAGGTGGACATTGGCACTCCAGGCTTTTAAGTTCCATATTGTGTATATCAATGGTTCATCCAATTATTTCTCTGACTGGTTAAGTCGTGACAGTCAGTAGAAGATTTGTTGCCGTACGCGACTTCCACATGTTCGAACTTTTTCCTCCCCTATTCTTCTTATACTCCTTGACTATAAGTCTTGGTATGGGGGAGTGTGAGGGAAAAGTTCAATAGATAGGAGTAGCGAGGGAGTGTATAGTAACAATAGTTTCATTGCCGGCTACTTGTTAAGGTAGGGTAAGTCCCGCTCCCGCTATTCCCCCCCCCCTTTTTCCCCCTCCCGGAAAGTGATAGTTTGATTGCCGGCTGCTTGTTAAGGTAGGGTCAGTCTAGCTCCAGCTACCCCTTCCCCCCCCCCGAAAGGTGACGTGTGGGGCTCCGGTCAAACAGTAAATCACTCGACTCACAGCTCCCAACACTACTCTTGAAAGGACAGAGAGGGTCACCTGCTAATCAACGAGTAGAATTGAAGGAGACGGACTAACGTTCTGAGACGTCCCAAATTTTTGATCCACTTACCTGTTTGTGTATGCAAGTAGCAGGATATAACCCCCCATCATTGCAGTGGTAAAGAACCTGCTTTCCTGTCAGCTGGACGGATTATTGATGGCTATAAAATCTGAAGAACGAGCCGGTGGGTTGTCACCCACACTTGCGACCCCCCCCATCATCAGCAACGGCTATCAACAACACGCAGTGTCACCAACACCAGACACCCAAGTTTTATATATATATATATATATATATATATATATATTAGCGTTGAATTCAGTTATCATTTATATTTTTCATTTTTCATTTTCTTTAATGTAGGATTAATATTTCATATTTAAGTGTTTTATATTTTATATTTTCTATATAATAAAGTGTTTATGTTTGTCTGTTATTATTTCTTTTTCTATTCATTAATTTTCCTGAGGAGGAGCCAGCCTTAGTAATACTGTCTGAAGTTGTTACAGGGCTGAGTAAGACTTCACAGTGATTAAGATTTACATTATTTAGTTTGTAAGTGTCATGGTTACTTTCTCTTCCAAGACTTATAACTTTGTATTTTTCTACAATAAAATCCATCTGCCACTTCTCCGACCACTGCATTATTCCATTCAGATCTTTCTGTAGCACTCTCGTCAGAATTTATCCGACGGCCTATTTTGGGGAGAGTGCAAGAAACAAATGAAGCAGCAGCAACACACACAGCAAGAGGCATTCTTGAACTTGTATTAATATTGGTAGAATTACCGACAATATAAGTAAAAGGACACAAATGCAGCTAATGTGACATTTTATTGTGGCAATGTTTCGCTCTCCAGGAGCTTTTTCAAGCCATTACAAACAATACATGGACACAGAGGGTATATATAGGCTTATATTGAGGTGTAATACAAATAGAGATAGTAGTAGTAGTAGTAGTAGTAGTAGTAGTAGTAATACATATGGTGGGAAAGTCAGCCGGTACAAAAACTAGCTTTTGTAGCCTTCCTTTCTCATGTACCAGCTGACTTCCACCACATGTATAACTACTACTATTACCTCTACTTGTACTACACCTTACTCAAAGCCTATATATACCCTCTGTGTCCATGTATTGCTTGTAACGGCTTGACAAAGCTTCTGGAGAGCGAAACGTTGCCACAATAAAATGTCACATTAGTTGCACTTGTGCCCTTTTACTTAACATTCTTGAGCTTCCCCAGCACTCAGGCTTAATGCCCAAAGCTGGGGTGTGGCTCCAAAAGAATCCTGTAGTGCTTGCTGCCTTTGCAGCTTCTGACATCGTCTGCTGCTATGTAGCTGCCACACCCTTCGAGTCCAGTATGGGCTTGTGGCATGAGGTATGAGTTTGTGGCAGCCCTAGTTGCCTAGCTTCTCCCTCCGAGCCCTGCGGGGGCGGGGAATGGGGTTAGGCCTGGGGACAGCTAGTCCCAGAAGATGAGGTACTTTTACCTCCTCCCATGGCAGACAATGGTCTGAGACACTCCCACGACAGGGAGCCAAGGCCGGGCCACCTCTCGGAAAAGGCCCGGGCCGAACGCTTATACTGGCGAATCTACAACAGAACAGGCCTATTTTGGTGTCATCGGCAAGCTTGTTTATGTCGCTATTTATACCCTCATTATGCCATTTATTCACGACTATGGTGCTCTTCACACTAACTCCAATGCTGAGGGACTGATTACCTCGGCTTTTGTATATAGTTCTACTGTCTTTCAATTATGTCCTTGAATTTGTATTGATAGAGCCACTGAATGGAAAAACGTCTACAATAATGATAAACAAATCCCATGTAGTCGGTATTATATACCATTATTACATTCACATCTTTACGCCTGGTATAAACCTTAGTAATCGATACCGACAAATTTGGTTTAAAAAGACACGCGAGCAAACATCTGAACATTTAATACAAACGTTTCAGTCCTGGGACTTTGATCAAGGTCCCAGGACCGAAACTTTGTCTAATAAACATGTCCTAGTGTTTGCTCACTTGTCTTTAAAAGCAGTCCTTCCTGGCGTCGTCTCCACACAGCTCTCCAGTCACTACATCATTGTTCTTGATGAATTAGACACATGTGCAACGTCTCGGTCTCTTTATTATGTAGACGTTTCGTCAGCCAGTGGCCTTTACAATGCAGAAGACTGGGGTGGGGGGTAGAATGAGTCCCTGAGCCTAGGAGCAGGTGATCCGTACAGTAGTTTTGATGAATCAAGACTAGGCTCCTAAGCTGAGGAACTGATAACCATATTTTCTACCTCTTCAGTCTTTTGTATTGTACTGATAAAGCCTCTGGTTGGCGAAACGTCTACAGAATAGAGATACCCAGATACTGCACATATGTCTATTTCATGATCTTGTCGGTATTTTATACCACTAATGTGCATCAATGCTCTGAAAACTAAGAAACACTCAGAATCATCACTGCCGACAAATGTAGTGATGTCATCATTAACACTACCAACTACAGGTCGAAGATACTTATTTTCCTCCACGACCCGGATACCAACGAGCGTCTCATTGATATACAAGTTGGCACTTTAGCCAAAACGCGGATGGACAGAAATTTCCCCACATCCCCACACCATTGCCCGCAATGGTGTGGGAAAGTTGCAATAAAGTTGCAATATAACACTCAGGTTATATTGCAACTTTATATAACCTCGGTAAGATCTTATTTAGATTACGCTGTGCAGTTCAGGTGTCTATATTACGGAATGGACATAAAATGAGTTGAAAAGTATATGGATAGGGATGACGAAGGTGATCCTCTGTATCAGAAATCTTTTCTAAGAGGGCAGACTGAGGACACTGAATCTGCACTCTGGAAAACGTGGAATTACGGAGGATATGATTAAAGAATACAATTGGAAAACAGGAATAAATAAAGCTGGGTATAAACGTGCTGAAAATACATAACCAAGACAGGACTCGCAGCAACTGGCTCGTGACCATAGAAGTTAGTGATCACGAGAGGTTGTTATATGCCCTGAGCTGTCTTGGGGAATTAGTGTGGGGTGTTAAAGAGCACCATAGCTTGCTTCTGTAGTTTTAAAATCCGAAGTCAAAGTGTTGAAGGTGGTGGTTCTGCTTTTCAAGGAGGAAAATAGGAAACTGAAAATTCGCCTGGATAAGTATAGCAATGAATGCGAGATGGTTGGGGTTAGTGAAGGAAAACAGATTATGAGCAGTGATCAGCAGATTGGCAGCAGGATCAAGTGGGAAGTGGCTTCCAGTAAACGAAGAAACATCAAATTAGGGAAGATTAAAATAGTAGATTTGAAGGTAAGAAATAGCTTTTTTGACCTCCAAGACGAATGTACCTCACTAGTCAGTGAGGATAAAGGTTCCGTCAAATCCTCTGCGAAAAATGGTAAGAATATCCTTGTGGTGGATGACTCACAGATAAAATACACTGACCTTGCCTTCTGTAACAGAGATAGGAAGGTAAGAGAGGGTGCTACCCAGGAGCTGGTATTAGTGACATAGTCAAAGACTGGATATGTCAGGTAATGGGAACAAGCCCATTATCTGCCTCAGTGCTGGTAGAAACAATATTTAGAAGGTCAGGAGACAGCTGTTAGTTAAGTACAGAACAGCTATACATATCAGACTAAGAGAGGGATCCTCCTGATCATGTGTTACATTTTACCTAGAAAAGGAGTGGACAATGAATGGATGTCTAGGGCAACTGGTGTAAATTACTAGTTAGATAAATACTGTAAAAAACTTGCAACTGGGACAATTTTGGGGCAAACATGATGTGTATCCAAGGGATGAGGCACATCTTTGGGACACGGGTAGTAGCACTAACCAGCTCTGCTGAGGGGACCATTCCTGACGTGTTTAGAACTTTAAG